>NC_060193.1:15279213-15494213 GCF_021184085.1 Oncorhynchus gorbuscha
TGTGCATTGTACTGTAGTCCCATAGAGTTATCTAGAGGACTCATCCTGTGCATTGTACTGTAGTCCCATAGAGTTATCTAGAGGACTCATCCTGTGCATTGTACTGTAGTCCCATAGAGTTAGCTAGAGGACTCATCCTGTGCATTGTACTGTAGTCCCATAGAGTTATCTAGAGGACTCATCCTGTGCATTGTACTGTAGTCCCATAGAGTTAGCTAGAGGACTAATCATGTGCATTGTACTGTAGAACTAAGAGTTAGCTAGTGTACCTGTTTTTGCATGTCACAGTCAACATGATGGGACAGACACAACGATGAGTCCTCTAACTCTATTTGTGGAGTGCTTATCTGTCCTCTTTCACACATGTACACGACAGTATTATACACCTTGTGAATTGTAAGTGTGTTGTTTTGTGTATACCAACTCTCCCTGAGAGAAACCTTTTAGAGAGTGGGGTCACGGCTAAATGGACACTGTGTGTAGAGAACACTGTATCATTTTCCCCACCATTGAGAGCAACAGCTGACACACTCAAACGGGCCAGACTCACAGAGGGAAACAAGCTAGGACTGCTCTTGGGCACAAAAGCTCCTACGCACACTAGCATATTATACATACCTTAGAGAGAAAGGGAGAGGGAGAGAAGAGAAAGTGAGGAGCGATGATATGACTCTGATTCATAGAGTTGCTATTGGGCTCATTATCACATATGATGTTCCATTGACAACAGCTGGTCGCACCCACCGAACAGTTAAATAACAACAGTACTATTTTCTGCAAACAATTATCACGTTTGATGTGGTGTCAAGTACACACCAGGGTATGTGTGTATCACATGTCTGAGTAGGAGTGTAGATCTAGGATCAGGTCCCCATCTGTCCATGTATTTGTATTTATTATGATCTGAAAGGCAAACTGATCCCAAATCAGCACTTTTAGGGGCTTAATAGGATACATACTGCCCCAGGACTATCAAACCATCTCTATATATTTTGTTGTCCGAGGGCATGCTGATAGCTCCTGCTAGAGTTGACTTTATATTACATTACTTTACTGTACTTAATTTTACTGTCTATTTCCATTGACTGACCGGACCACAATCAGGAGGGAGGTTGGGGACAGAAGAGAGGGAAGACTGAAAAGAAACTCACCAAATAGTCCTAATCCTGGGGTAGAGAAAGAGATGGAAAAGAGGCAGGGACAGACTTCCTTTATTTCATTTCTTCTAGTCTTGATGGTGTATATATTCTTCCTACTTTTCTCAGTACTCCTCTTTCACTCCACGTGTTCTCTCCTCTCTATCCCTCTTCCTCTCTATTTCTCTCTCTCTCTTTCTCTCTAACTCTGTATTTTCACAGATCTGTCATGCTTGCAGTAGCACGCTGTAGCAGAGTAAAGGCAAGGGGGTGTGTCGTGTTCCCTCGTCTTTCAACATCTCCCTCCACACCTTATCATACGTGAGATAATGTATCTTGTAATGTAGTGTTAATGTGGAATGACACCTCCTGGCCATAGAGATAAGGGTGACACACACACACACACACACACACACACACACACACACACACACACACACACACACACACACACACACACACACACACACACACACACACACACACAGTAAAAACAGGTGAATCAGACACTTGCCCCTCCCACATCTGGCTCTTTCACAATCTATCATCACATCCTGCTTTACAGAGAGAGAAAGAGAGAGCGAAAGAGAGAGAACTTCTTGATTAACTGACAAACATTCCAGGAGTAATTATATAATGCTAAAGCCAATCATAGTGAGTTGTATCTACAATTAATAACAATGTATTACTATAACAATTGATTGAGAGTGTAAGAGAGAGAGAGAGAGGTACAATCAGAGATTAAAACCCTGTTGTAACCTTTATTATTGACCCCTCGAACAGCATCATAAGTACCTTGATCTACTCTAGACAGTTGATTATAAACACCATACAACTGCAGATGTTTGAAAGGAAATTGAAGAAAGTAGCTGAGTTAGTGGTGTCGTGTCTTTACTATCATTAACTGAAGACTTTTCAGATATTTTATTTGATCAATTAGTCTTCGAATTAATGAATTATTTACTTTACCTCACAATAGTCTCATTCCAAATGTCGTAAATTGTTGGTTATCTGCACGAACCCAGTCTTCACTATGAGTCATCCATACATCAATTGTCTGAAATCATTTATTTATTACTAACTAAGTAATTCACAGAAATGCATAAACAAACAAACAAACAAACAAACAAGGTAAATGTGGTTACATGAAATTAGAATGTGCCCTAGTGGGCTGAACCGGCATGGCGGCTTGTTAGACAAAAGGGGAAGTGGGGGTCAACTAAGAAGTCACTACAGAGTGATAATTATAACAATTGAAATTCTAATCCCTTGCACATGAACGCTCACTCATTCGGGAACAATTGCAATCAATATATACAGTGGGGCAAAAAAGTATTTAGTCAGCCACCAATTGTGCAAGTTCTCCCACTTAAAAAGATGAGAGAGGCCTGTAATTTTCATCATAGGTACACTTCAACTATGACAGACAAAATTAGAAAAAAAAATCCAGAAAATCACATTGAAGGATTTTTAATGAATTTATTTGCAAATTATGGTGGAAAATAAGTATTTGGTCAATAACAAAAGTTTATCTCAATACTTTGTTATATACCCTTTGTTGGCAATGACAGAGGTCAAACGTCATATCGTCATATCGTTATAGAATAGATGTTTCGGCGGTTGTCGTTCTTCGCGTTCAATGATACCGAATTCCTAGCTGCAGACTAGTAATTAATATCAAAGACTTGTTCTTATTCTGTCGGTATCGATAGTCTAAGAGTTTAACCACGTGGTATGGTTAAAAGATTCAGCAATGGTCTACAACCTTTGTCTCCCCTAAAGGAGAAAAACATGGTTTGCAACCTTTAGCCATCTCGTAATTGAGGTAAGCTTGATCTGCTGATCGAAAACACGAGTGGGGTTTTTTTTCGGAAGGGCCGAAGAGGGCTGTCCCAGGATGTCTGACCCTAACTGGGCTCAGGGCGGGTCCTCTGATTTAGTTCAAATCAAAAGGGAATTGTATTTTTCTTCATTAAACAGTCCAAAATCATATTACACAATTATACAAACAGTATCATACTCACTCATTCATCTTATACAACAATTAGATGTAAATCTCATATCTGAGGCTATTATATAAACAGCGTTATGGTAATGTGGCCACACCGTCTCCCAAGAGCTTCCCCAAGTTGTGACAAACGGACCAGTTCGTAGCTGGATTCTTCACCAATCTTTAATACTTTCTCCGGAACATGACATTTGTTCGTACCTCAAGTTCTGTGAGGTGGAAGGAATTCCTTTGTCCTCTATGAAAATGTACTCTGCCTCTTATACTGTGTGTCCATGATGGGAAACCTCAGGAATTTATGACGTCTCTGACCACAGCAACCTAGTTGAAGGAGGCAAGTCATGACAGTGGGTATTAAATCAATAGATTAGCGATGGTGTTTATTGTGTGGTGAACAAACTTGCCCAATCAAATCTATCCAATGATCAGTCAGGGGCAAATCTTAACTTCCACCTAATTAGAATTTCCATTCCCATTGACATCAATGTGTGACTAATTGAAAATTTGACCTAAGTGGAGTTTAGTATTACCACATGTAACACACCAATAAGTTAACATTTAACATTATTAACAAATACCCATATTGATTCATCAACATATATACATAATGATTAGTAATGATTGTTGATTCATATTCATATTCACCATTTGACATGAAATATATTGTGGAAATATATTGTGATGAGCCTGAATGGACAAGATTATAACAGTAAAGTAAATAAATATCTCATGATCAAATCAGAAAAGAGCATTATAAAGCTTCACTCTAGTGTGGTGACCTCTACCACAGTTTACACAGCTCTGAAGTATCATGACTGTGCTGATAACAAACCCCAAACTCCTTATAGAGGGGCTGAGTGAATGTTGTCTGAACTCTATGGAGGAGGGTCATTATGTCCGAAACTCTAGTTGATTGTGAACGTTAAATATTTAAAGTCATTTTAATTCCTTCAATCTCTAAAGATCAGCAGTGAAGGAATTCAATCGCTAAAGATCAAACTTTTCAGAAAAATAATCAACCTTTTCAGAAATAAAATGTACTGCTGAAGCATCAGTCTAGCTTGTGTTCCTCTACCACTGTTTACACAGCGCTACAGTACCAGTGGGGTAAAACCCAGGATAGGAGGGGCTGAGTGAACATGGTCTGGACTGTGGAGGAGGGTCATTGTGTCAGAAGAGATGTTGTACCTGCAGCCCAAAAATTTGAGGGGGAACAAAGTACATGAGGAGGCTTGAGGGAGTTCTGGAGGGAGGTGGAGAATTTAGCATGTTTCAAACACCTGAATCTTCTTTTTTCTGCAATCGACACAGATCCTACCCTCTCACATATACTATGTTAGCCCAGGGTTATGGAGAGAACAATTAGTTTTTGTCTGCCCTGAATGCTTATTCATTGGCCTTTGCTCCCGCCTTTAACGAAACATTAGGGGAAAACCCTGCTCATCCGCTAGTGAGATGTTAGACCAGGGCAGGCAGGGTACAGACTTACCCTCTAGTTAGTTGTTAGACCAGGGTAGACAATGTGCAGACTCACCCTCTAGTTAGTTGTTAGACCAGGGCAGGCTGAGTACAGACTTACCCTCCAGTGGGATGTTAGACCAGAGCAGGCTGAGTACAGACTTACCCTCTAGTGAGATGTTAGACCAGGGTAGACAGTGTGCAGACTCACCCTCTAGTTAGTTGTTAGACCAGGGCAGGCTGAGTACAGACTTACCCTCTAGTGGGATGTTAGACCAGAGCAGGCTGAGTACAGACTTACCCTCTAGTGAGTTGTTAGACCAGGGTAGACAGTGTGCAGACTTACCCTCTAGTTAGTTGTTAGACCAGGGCAGGCAGTGTGCAGACTTACCCTCTAGTTAGTTGTTATACCAGGGTAGACAGTGTGCAGACTCACCCTCTAGTTAGTTGTTAGACCAGGGTAGACAGTGTGCAGACTCACCCTCTAGTGAGATGTTAGACCAGGGTAGACAGTGTGCAGACCTACCCTCTAGTGAGATGTTAGACCAGGGTAGACAGTGTGCAGACTCACCCTCTAGTTAGTTGTTAGACCAGGGTAGACAGTGTGCAGACTCACCCTCTAGTTAGTTGTTAGACCAGGGTAGACAGTGTACAGACTCACACTAGTGAGATGTTAGACCAGGGTAGACAGTGTACAGACTCACACTAGTGAGATGTTAGACCAGGGTAGACAGTGTACAGACTCACACTAGTTAGTTGTTAGACCAGCGTAGACAGTGTACAGACTCACCCTTTAGTTAGTTGTTAGACCAGGGTAGACAGTGTACAGACTCACCCTCTAGTGAGATGTTAGACCAGGGTAGACAGTGTACAGACTCACCCTCTAGTGGGATGTTAGACCAGGGTAGACAGTGTACAGACTCACCCTCTAGTGAGATGTTAGACCAGGGTAGACAGTGTACAGACTCACCCTCTAGTGAGATGTTAGACCAGGGTAGACAGTGTACAGACTCACTCTCTAGTGAGATGTTAGACCAGAGCAGACGGGGGTACATGAAGGTAGCGTTGGTGATCTGCTGACTGATGTCCTCATCCTCGTTGAAGGGGAACGCCCACATGTCCAGCGAGTTGTTGTAACCATGAAACAGTAACCATAATACAGTATATAATCTGAATAGAAGAAACTAAATGTTCCTACCAGGTAACGGAACTGATGTCCTTAAACACAGACAAACGCATGACCACAACAGCCGCAACTATGGTGAAGAATACTCATGAATGAATCATGAATAATGATGACTGAGAGAGTTGCAGAGGCTCTAAGATCCAAAATTCAAATGCTTGAACATTTCTGTATTTCTGGGGGTATGATCATAATTATTCTAGATTCATTCAGGATTATTATAATCATGGTAGTATCCACATTAATGTGTTCCCTCCTCACCCAGCCTGTCTATCATTCAACATCTCCCTCGACTTGTTACCTGAGATAATGTAGCTTTGTAATGTACTGTTAATGTGTAATGATCCCTCCTGGTCATAGAGAGAAGGGTGAAACACACACAGACACAAACTCACAAGACAAACAGGTGAATCAGACCATTGCCTCACCTACATCTGGCTGTTTCACAATCAATCATCACATCCTGCTTCATAGAGAGAGAGAGAGAGAGAGAGAGAGAGAGAGACAGAGAGAGAGAGAGAGAGAGAGAGAGAGAGAGAGAGAGAGAGAGAGAGAGAGAGAGAGATATAGAGAGAGAGAGAGAGAGAGAGAGAGAGAGAGAGAGAGAGAGAGAGAGAGAGAGAGAGAGAGAGAGAGAGAGAGAGAGAGAGAGAGAGAGAGAGAGAGAGAGAGAAAGAGAGAGAGACAGTGACAGAGACAGAGACATAAACAGAACTTACCATGAGTAATTCAATGATGTTATAACTAATCAGAGAGAGAGTCTTCTCATGCTTTGTTGATTTAAAAAAAGCCTTCGACTCAATCTGGCATGAGGGTCTGCTATACAAACTGATGGAAAGTGGTGTTGGGGGTAAAACATACGACATTATAAAATCCATGTACACAAACAACAAGTGTGCGGTTAAAATTGGCAAAAAACACACACATTTCTTCACACAGGATCGTGGGGTTAGACAGGGATGCAGCTTAAGCCCCACCCTCTTCAACATATATATCAACAAATTGGCGCGGGCACTAGAAAAGTCTGCTGTCATGTTTTGTCATATATTGTCATGTCTTGTCCTTGTGCTTCCCCTTCTGTTCGTTTCCCCCTGCTGGTCTTATTAGGTTCTTTCCCTCTTTCTTTCCCTCTCTCTCCCCCTCCCTCTCTCCCTCTCTCGCTCTCTCTCTCTATCGTTCCGTTCCCGCTCCCAGCTGTTCCTCATTCTCCTAACTACCTCATTTACTCTTTCACACCTGTCCCCTATTTTGCCCTCCGATTAGAGTCCCTATTTCTCCCTCTGTTTTCCGCTTCTGTCCTTGTCGGATCCTTGTTTGATGTTTGCTGTTCTGTGTCCTTGTTCCGCCCTGTCGTGTTTTTGCCTTCTTCAGATGCTGCGTGTGAGCAGGTGTCTATGTCAGCTACGGCCTGTGCCTTCCCGAAGCGACCTGCAGTCTGTGGTCGCGTCTCCAGTCGTTCCTCTCTACTGACGAGAGGATTTCAGTTTTCCTGTTTTGTATTTACCTAAGATAATATCCAGGATTATCGTTTTTGTTTAAGACTGGAATAAAGACTCTGTTTCTGTTAAGTCGCTTTTGGGTCCTCATTCACCAGCATAACAGAAGGATCCGACCAAGAATGGACCCAGCGACTACGGATTCTCTCTACTCTGCTGTCGAGTTCCAGGGAGCGATGCTAGGAAGACACGAACAGGAATTGTCTGCTGCTCGACATGCCGTTGAGACCCTGGCCGCCCAAGTCTCCGGCCTCTCGGAGGAGATTCGCAATCTCCGCCTCCATCCACCGGTTACCTCCTGGGCTTCCGGGTCTCCGGAGCCCAGAATTAATAACCCACCGTGCTACTCTGGGGAGCCTACTGAATGTCGCTCGTTTCGAGTTCGTGATTTCTTATCGCCCGGGTACTAAGAACACCAAGCCTGATGCTTTATCCCGTCTCTTCAGTTCTTCTGTAGCGTCTACCGACCCCGAGGGGATTCTCCCTGAGGGGCGTGTTGTCGGGTTGAATGTCTGGGGAATTGAGAGACAGGTCAAGCAAGCACTCACTCACACTGCGTCGCCGCGCGCTTGTCCTAGTAACCTTCTTTTCGTTCCTGTCTCTACTCGTCTGGCTGTTCTTCAGTGGGCTCACTCTGTCAAGTTAGCTGGCCACCTCGGCGTTCGGGGTACGCTTGCTTCTATTCGCCAGCGGTTTTGGTGGCCTACTCAGGAGCGTGACACGCGCCGTTTCGTGGCTGCTTGTTCGGACTGCGCGCAGAATAAGTCCGGTAACTTTTTTTCTGCTTCTGCTCCTGACCTTGCTGTGTCTCAGTCTGTCCCCTGCCACCGCCTCTCTCCTGTTCCTGGTCTTAGCCTTGCTGTGTCTCAGTCTGTCCCTAGTTGTTACTCTCCTGGCCTGTTTGGTCCTGATTGCTCTAACGCTTACAGTTCTCTACCCGTGTCTCATTTTTATAAGCGTAATAGCCCTAGATTCCCTCTTCATCGTCTCCCGTTACGGTCCTGAGGAGAGGAGTTGGGTTCTTTCTCGGGACGTGCTGGACCATTTGTTGATCAATGATTTCCTCCGTGCCGCCAGGGTTCCTCCTCGAGTGCGCCAGGAGGCGCTCGGTGAGTGGGGGGGTACTGTCATGTTTTGTCATATATTGTCATGTCTTGTCCTTGTGCTTCCCCTTCTGTTCGTTTCCCCCTGCTGGTCTTATTAGGTTCTTTCCCTCTTTCTATCCCTCTCTCTCCCCCTCCCTCTCTCCCTCTCTCGCTCTCTCTCTCTATCGTTCCGTTCCCGCTCCCAGCTGTTCCTCATTCTCCTAACTACCTCATTTACTCTTTCACACCTGTCCCCTATTTTGCCCTCTGATTAGAGTCCCTATTTCTCCCTCTGTTTTCCGCTTCTGTCCTTGTCGGATCCTTGTTTGATGTTTGCTCTTCTGTGTCCTTGTTCCGCCCTGTCGTGTTTTTGCCTTCTTCAGATGCTGCGTGTGAGCAGGTGTCTATGTCAGCTACGGCCTGTGCCTTCCCGAAGCGACCTGCAGTCTGTGGTCGCGTCTCCAGTCGTTCCTCTCTACTGACGAGAGGATTTCAGTTTTCCTGTTTTGTATTTACCTAAAATAATATCCAGGATTATCGTTTTTGTTTAAGACTGGAATAAAGACTCTGTTTCTGTTAAGTCGCTTTTGGGTCTTCATTCACCAGCATAACATCTGCAGCACCCGGCCTCCCCCTGGTAGAATCCGAAGTCAAATGTCTGCTGTTTGCTGATGATCTGGTGCTTCTGTCACCAACCAAGGAGGGCCTACAGACCTGGGCCCTGACAGTAAATCTCAGTAAGACCAAAATAATGGTGTTCCAAAAAAGGTCCAGTCACCAGGACCACAAATACAAATTCCATCTAGACACTGTTGCCCTAGAGCACACAAAAAACTATACATACCTTGGCCTAAACATCAGCGCCACAGGTAACTTCCACAAAGCTGTGAACGATCTGAGAGACAAGGCAAGAAGGGCATTCTATGCCATCAAAAGAAACATAAATTTCAACATACCAATTAGGATTTGGCTAAAAATACTTGAATCAGTCATAGAGCCCATTGCCCTTTATGGTTGTGAGGTCTGGGGTCCGCTCACCAACCAAGACTTCACAAAATGGGACAAACACCAAATTGAGACTCTGCACGCAGAATTCTGCAAAAATATCCTCCGTGTACAACGTAAAACACCAAATAATGCATGCAGAGCAGAATTAGGCCGATACCCACTAATTATCAAAATCCAGAAAAGAGCCGTTAAATTCTATAACCACCTAAAAGGAAGCGATTCCCAAACTTTCCATAACAAAGCCATCACCTACAGAGAGATGAACCTGGAGAAGAGTCCCCTAAGCAAGCTGGTCCTGGGGCTCTGTTCACAAACACAAACACACCCTACAGAGCCCCAGGACAACAGCACAATTAGACCCAACCAAATCATGAGAAAACAAAAAGATAATTACTTAACACATTGGAAAGAATTAACAAAAAAACAGAGCAAACTAGAATGCTATTTGGCCCTACACAGAGAGTACACAGCGGCAGAATACCTGACCACTGTGACTGACCCAAAATTAAGGAAAGCTTTGACTATGTACAGACTCAGTGAGCATAGCCTTGCTATTGAGAAAGGCCGCCGTAGGCAGACATGGCTCTCAAGAGAAGACAGGCTATGTGCTCACTGCCCACAAAATGAGGTGGAAACTGAGCTGCACTTCCTAACCTCCTGCCCAATGTATGACCATATTAGAGAGACATATTTCCCCCAGATTACACAGATCCACAAAGAATTCGAAAACAAATCCAATTTTGAAAAACTCCCATATCTTTTGGGTGAAATTCCACAGTGTGCCATCACAGCAGCAAGATTTGTGACCTGTTGCCATGAGAAAAGGGCAACCAGTGAAGAACAAACACCATTGTAAATACAACCCATATTTATGCTTATTCATTTTATCTTGTGTCCTTTAACTATTTGTACATTGTATATATATATATAATATGACATTTGTAATGTCTTTACTGTTTTTAAACTTCTGTATGTGTAATGTTTACTGTTAATTTTTGTTGTTTTTCACTTTATATATTCACTTTGTATGTTGTCTACCTCACTTGCTTTGGCAATGTTAACACATGTTTCCCATGCCAATAAAGCCCTTGAATTGAATTGAATTGAATTTAATTGAATTGAAGAGAGAGAAAGAGACACAATAAAAGACGTAAACCCTGTTATAACCTTTATTATTGACCCCTCAAACAGCATCATCAGTACCTTGATCTACTCTACATAGTTGATCAGAAACACCACACATCTCCAAATTATTATTTTTATTTGTGGTCCTATTTTCCCTTCTCAAACAATAACAACCATACATAAACCATAGAGATTTCAACAATGACATTACACCTGCTCAGACCCACATGCTGCTAACACAACCATGCACATCATGTTCATTCTCACAACAACACTCCCCCACATCCTTCATCCTCTGGAACTTTCCAGTGTACGTAGCACTCTATATGGCCTCAAATCGCACTAAATCGTACTATTCACACACTCGACCAACTTCAAATCCAAGATGGCAGCATGTCAAGTCGTTTGTCTGTGTCTAGTACATTTTAACCTACTAATAACCTATTTATTTATGGTTGCGTTACTTCGTTGTTGTGTAGTGCAAACTATTTTGTTTTTGCTGGTGTAAAGATCACGGGTCCTCCTCAACTTGGCACTTCATTACTTCAAGTTAACCAAAGTAACCCTATCTCTGGCTATCTCTGGCTATCTCTGGCTATCTCTGGCTATCTCTGGCTATCTCTGACTGGCCTGAGTTCCTCCTTCGTCTGCTGAGTGTCTCGTCCAAGCTGCTCCTTTTTTCTCTTCGCCTGGCTGTCAGTGGCAGCTCAACAATCCCCAACCCGTTCTCTCTATCGACCTCAACACCCAATCGACTCACATGCGCAAACACTAACATTCAGACTCATACATAGACGCTGTCTCTCTCTCCCCTTACCTTCGTTGGCCTCAAAACATTTTTTTTTTTTTTTTGTCAGAGAAAATGACAGTTTTCGTGGTATTGCTTTGTGCGCTGACTTTACTGAACTCTGGAGAAAACGAACATTGTCGCTGGGTGAATACATTTGACAATGTGCTCTCCCGTCCATTGGACATTTTGTCTGCAGGAACTCGCTCTTTTTCACTCGGTCCACTCGTCCAAGTACCGATGTATTTGTGGCATGATGTGAACAGTACGAATTTGTGTCACTACCAGTGACAGGGTTTTAAATTACTGTTTTGTATTGTCTGGAAACTCACTTGTAGAATTTGCTTGCAGTAGGTCTCTTAAAAAAGAGAAGCCGTACAAGGTTATTAAACAGAGGTGCCTAGTTATTCTTCTTTTGTTGATATCAGGTAACGTGCAACCTAACCCTGGCCCTGATATGCAATGTCTCCAAACCCCCTCTGATTTTAAATCAAGATCTGGTTTTGGATTTTTATTTAAATGTACACAGCCTGTTATATGTCAAATTTAAACTAAATGTAAGTGTGACGAAGTCTTAAACTATTTGTAAACAGTTGGAATTTCTTGCTTCGAATATTGAGGTTTCAAAGGGCCTCTCTATAACTGTGATTGGCTGTTATAGACCCCCCTCTGCTCTCTATAACTGTGATTGGCTGTTATAGACCCCCTCTGCTCTCTATAACTGTGATTGGCTGTTATAGACCCCCCTCTGCTCTCTATAACTGTGATTGGCTGTTATAGACCCCCTCTGCTCTCTATAACTGTGATTGGCTGTTATATTCCCCCTCTGCTCTCTATAACTGTGATTGGCTGTTATAGACCCCCTCTGCTCTCTATAACTGTGATTGGCTGTTATAGACCCCCCTCTGCTCTCTATAACTGTGATTGGCTGTTATAGACCCCCTCTGCTCTCTATAACTGTGATTGGCTGTTATAGACCCTCCTCTGCTCTCTATAACTGTGATTGGCTGTTATAGACCCCCTCTGCTCTGTATAACTGTGATTGGCTGTTATAGACCCTCCTCTGCTCTCTATAACTGTGATTGGCTGTTATAGACCCTCCTCTGCTCTCTATAACTGTGATTGGCTGTTATAGACCCCCTCTGCTCTCTATAACTGTGATTGGCTGTTATAGACCCCTCTGCTCTGTATAACTGTGATTGGCTGTTATAGACCCCTCTGCTCTCTATAACTGTGATGGGCTGTTATAGACCCCCCTCTGCTCTCTATAACTGTGATTGGCTGTTATAGACCCCCCTCTGCTCTCTATAACTGTGATTGGCTGTTATAGACCCCCTCTGCTCTCTATAACTGTGATTGGCTGTTATAGACCCTCCTCTGCTCTCTATAACTGTGATTGGCTGTTATAGACCCTCCTCTGCTCTCTATAACTGTGATTGGCTGTTATAGACCCCCTCTGCTCTCTATAACTGTGATTGGCTGTTATAGACCCCCCTCTGCTCTCTATAACTGTGATTGGCTGTTATAGACCCCCTCTGCTCTCTATAACTGTGATTGGCTGTTATAGACCCTCCTCTGCTCTCTATAACTGTGATTGGCTGTTATAGACCCCCTCTGCTCTGTATAACTGTGATTGGCTGTTATAGACCCTCCTCTGCTCTCTATAACTGTGATTGGCTGTTATAGACCCCCTCTGCTCTCTATAACTGTGATTGGCTGTTATAGACCCCCTCTGCTCTGTATAACTGTGATTGGCTGTTATAGACCCCCTCTGCTCTCTATAACTGTGATTGGCTCTTATAGACCCCCTCTGCTCTCTATAACTGTGATTGGCTGTTATAGACCCCCTCTGCTCTCTATAACTGTGATTGGCTGTTATAGACCCCCTCTGCTCTGTATAACTGTGATTGGCTGTTATAGACCCCCTCTGCTCTCTATAACTGTGATTGGCTGTTATAGACCCCCTCTGCTCTCTATAACTGTGATTGGCTGTTATAGACCCTCCTCTGCTCTCTATAACTGTGATTGGCTGTTATAGACCCCCTCTGCTCTCTATAACTGTGATTGGCTGTTATAGACCCCCTCTGCTCTCTATAACTGTGACTGGCTGTTATAGACCCCCTCTGCTCTCTATAACTGTGATGGGCTGTTATAGACCCCCCTCTGCTCTCTATAACTGTGATTGGCTGTTATAGACCCCCCTCTGCTCTCTATAACTGTGATTGGCTGTTATAGACCCCCTCTGCTCTCTATAACTGTGATTGGCTGTTATAGACCCTCCTCTGCTCTCTATAACTGTGATTGGCTGTTATAGACCCTCCTCTGCTCTCTATAACTGTGATTGGCTGTTATAGACCCCCTCTGCTCTCTATAACTGTGATTGGCTGTTATAGACCCCCCTCTGCTCTCTATAACTGTGATTGGCTGTTATAGACCCCCTCTGCTCTCTATAACTGTGATTGGCTGTTATAGACCCTCCTCTGCTCTCTATAACTGTGATTGGCTGTTATAGACCCCCTCTGCTCTGTATAACTGTGATTGGCTGTTATAGACCCTCCTCTGCTCTCTATAACTGTGATTGGCTGTTATAGACCCTCCTCTGCTCTCTATAACTGTGATTGGCTGTTATAGACCCCCTCTGCTCTCTATAACTGTGATTGGCTGTTATAGACCCCCTCTGCTCTGTATAACTGTGATTGGCTGTTATAGACCCCCTCTGCTCTCTATAACTGTGATTGGCTCTTATAGACCCCCTCTGCTCTCTATAACTGTGATTGGCTGTTATAGACCCCCTCTGCTCTCTATAACTGTGATTGGCTGTTATAGACCCCCTCTGCTCTGTATAACTGTGATTGGCTGTTATAGACCCCCTCTGCTCTCTATAACTGTGATTGGCTGTTATAGACCCTCCTCTGCTCTCTATAACTGTGATTGGCTGTTATAGACCCCCTCTGCTCTCTATAACTGTGATTGGCTGTTATAGACCCCCTCTGCTCTCTATAACTGTGATTGGCTGTTATAGACCCCCTCTGCTCTGTATAACTGTGATTGGCTGTTATAGACCCCCTCTGCTCTCTATAACTGTGATTGGCTGTTATAGACCCCCTCTGCTCTCTATAACTGTGATTGGCTGTTATAGACCCTCCTCTGCTTTTGTGAAAAAAATCTCTGACGAAGGCCATGAGGCCGATACTTAAGCTTATTAAAGTTCAGTGATACTATCAAGAGCAGTGTGCGGTTTCCTTTTTCATTCATCTTGTTCAACTGTTACCAGGCACCTGCAAAAAAAGATTGCTCAGATGTGCAAGTGCCTTTTTGAATTAGTGTTCTTAACTATGAAAGGATGCATGTTCTCAGCTTTACTTTTTGAAAATAGGCACCTGAAAAGATTCTGGGGATGAGCATCTTCAATATGTACCCATTGTTCCTCTTTAGTGCATTGAACAAATGACTATATCGAGAATAATAAGCTAAACTTTGGGAGCCATGCCACTCTGAAGAGGTTTATGTGACCAGCCTGTTGGAGCTCCTTCAGAAGCTTCTCTCTGTCCTGAACTCTCTGCTGGAACTGCTGACTCATCCCCAGCTGGCTCTGTGGAGAAACACTCTTCATTGACCAATCAAGCTTTATTGGTAGAAACTCTTCGAATGTCATGTTTTATGTCAAAATAAAGTGATACTATATGGCACAGCCAATAGTCCAATAGTATGCTAATATCCTTACAAACATACAGATACTGGTATAAGGGCTCAAATATTGAGGAATTCTCTTTGCAAAGTCATATTATCTATGTTGTTTAGGTCAATGACTTTAGCTTTACAGTACATGTATCAGAGAGCTCAGACTGAACTTGGGACTCATAAAATAAATGATGGGCTGTGCCACTAGAGATCCTGGTTCGAGTCCAGGCTCTGTTGCAGCCGGCCGCACAATTGGCCCAGCGTCGTCTGGGTTACGGGAGGGTTTGGCGGGAAGGATATTCTTGTCCCATCGTGCACTAGCGACTCCTGTGGCAGGATGGGAGCAGTGCATGCTGACACGGTCCCCAGGTGTACGGTGTTTCCCCCGACACATTGGTGTGGCTGGCTTCCGGGTTCAGTGGGCATTGTGTCAAGAAGCACTGCTCTCGACCTTCGCCCCTCTCCCGAGACCGAACGGGAGTTGCAGCGATGGGATAAGACTGTAAATTCCAATTGGATACCATGAAATTGGGGAGAAAAAATGTATAAATGTATAAATAAATAATAAATAAAACAAGATGGTGTTTGACAACAAAAATGGTAATACATTTGGAGAATATCTTTCATGTGAATAACTAATGATTCTTGTTTCTCTCATATTCAGACAGCCTTCCCTTTGTATCTTAAATGATTTGTTCATCTCCAACAAGTTGTTCTTGTTTCTCAGTTCTCTCTGCTGCAGCTGACACTGCATCATGGCCTTTCTGTTCATCCATAACACACAGATAACAGATACACTGTTGATCAGTACGACAGTAAACCTCCAGCAGCTTGTGCTTCTTAAGTCCAGGAATTTCATAGCTAGGTTGGAGGTGAGCCTCACAGTAAGACACCAGACACATCACACAGGACATGAGGGGTTTCTGGTCCCAGTGCAGAAATCACAGGCCACACCTCCAGGTCCAGCATAGCACAGAGCAGGAGGGGAAGCATCCTGGAGTCATGTCTTCTTCAGTTTCTCCACCAACTCAGCCAACATCTTATTTTTCCTCAGAGTAGGCCTTGGAGTGAAGGTCTGTCTGCACTGAGCACAGCTGTAGAACCCTTTCAGAACATCTTGATCCCAGCATCCCTCAATACATCTTCTACAACAGTGTTACTCACCATTTGTTTTGTAAGGGGGCCACTTTGGGTTGAGACAATCATTCAGAGGGCTACACAGATCTTTATTTGTTGTACTTTTTCTTCCAAAATGGTCAACTACCAATTCAGAACAAATTCAGAGCAATAGAGCACATGCAATTGATTTGATGTACAGCACATCACAAATATTTCCATACACACATCAAATGAGCTACATCACATGTATAAGGCCCATACTAAGGGTTACAACAGTAGCTGGATGAGTGAAAATGTCCCTTCTGCTCCTTGACTGAATTAATTCTAAATGTGTAGTCTGTTGTTGCTATCCTTGTGAGGCAATCCAGGTGTCCATTGGTCAGTCTGTTCCTCTGTTTTGGTTTCACAATGTTGATTGTGGAAAATGTGTTGACAAAAAATGATGTCACCTTTTGCACACACTGCTTCAGAAGTGGATACTCTGTGTCTGACACAAGGCTCCAGGAATGGGAAACACCTGATATTAGTTCACCTTGCAATGTGTCACTTGCCTGCAGCTCCACTATCTCACTCTCTATTCCAGCACGGTCAGGACAGAGGGCTGTGATGACTGGGGTCAGAGATTACACTATCTCACTCTCTATTCCAGCACGGTCAGGACAGAGGGCTGTGATGACTGGGGTCAGAGATGACACTATCTCACTCTCTATTCCAGCACAGTCAGGACAGAGGGCTGTGATGACTGGGGTCAGAGATTACACTATCTCACTCTCTATTCCAGCACGGTCAGGACAGAGGGCTGTGATGACTGGGATCAGAGATGACACTATCTCACTCTCTATTCCAGCACGGTCAGGACAGAGGGCTGTGATGACTGGGATCAGAGATGACACTATCTCACTCTCTATTCCAGCACGGTCAGGACAGAGGGCTGTGATGACTGGGATCAGAGATGACACTATCTCACTCTCTATTCCAGCACGGTCAGGACAGAGGGCTGTGATGACTGGGATCAGAGATGACACTATCTCACTCTCTATTCCAGCACGGTCAGGACAGAGGGCTGTGATGACTGGGATCAGAGATGACACTATCTCACTCTCTATTCCAGCACAGTCAGGACAGAGGGCTGTGATGACTGGGATCAGAGATGACACTATCTCACTCTCTATTCCAGCACAGTCAGGACAGAGGGCTGTGATGACTGGGGTCAGAGATTACACTATCTCACTCTCTATTCCAGCACGGTCAGTACAGAGTGCTGTGATGACTGGGGTTAGAGAGGACGCTATCTCACTCTCTATTCCAGCACGGTCAGGACAGAGGGCTGTGATGACTGGGGTCAGAGATGACACTGGCACATGAAAGGGGTTCTCAAAGAAGTTGAAAAACTTGTTGTACTCCATGACATCCTTGAATCTTGACTCAGACTCCAACTTCGACTCTTCCAACACACGCACAAATGCATCATAGCTAAAATGTTGCAGTGTGTCTTGCCATGTTCAGGTGGCAGGTGATGTCTGTTAAAAAAGCCAGCTTTAATATCCACTGTGGATCATCCAGCTCTGGCTCCTTTCTCCCCTTGCTTGCAACACATTTGTGGATTTGAGGGAGGAGAAAGAGGAATCTTTCCAAAACTCTACCACGAGACCACATTGTGAAATATCAAGTCTCCGTATTCTGTCTGGCATTCCTCCAGCAACTCACGGTGATTCAGTGCCCTCGCAATAATAATGTTCACCACGCGCACAACTTGCTGCATCGCATTCTGTAAGTCACAGATGAATGACACAATGAACCGTAACAAATTTGGGCATATCCTCTCTTTTTCTCATCAGGCCTAGGAGTCCCTTCTCCTTCCCTCGCATGTTTTGGGGAGCCGTCAGTTCACACAGTTGACAGATTTGACCAGTCAATATTATTACCAGCAGAAAATGTAAAAAGGTCTTTCAGAACATCCTCTCCTCGTGTTGGTCCCTGAAGGGGCAGTAAACATAAAAGTTCCTCTCTGAACGACTCATTTTGAGGGAAGCGGACCTAAACACATAATTGGCCAATGTCACCTACATCAGTGTTTTCGTCAAATGCAATACTAAAACACGGCACCACGGATATGTCAGTAATCCGTTTCTTAGCAATGTCCTCGCCGATGTCTTCAATGCGTCTTGTTATGGTAGAGTCTGAGAGTTGCAGTCCCTTCATTTGTTTTAAAATAGTTTCCTTGTCTGTGAAATCAGCGTACAATACTTTGGCTGAGGCCAAAATACAATCATTTGACAATCTCCGCATCTGTGAAGGCCATCTTGTTTCTCGCGAGTATCCAAGCAATCTCATATGTTGCCTTTGTCGTTTTCTCTGCAACAGTGCTAGATCCTTCCATCATTTGTTGTTGTCCTTTGAGCTGTCCTTTGAGCTGTCCTTTGAGCTGTCCTTTGAGGTGTCCTTTGAGCTGTCCTTTGAGGTGTCCTTTGAGCTGTCCTTTGAGCTTTCCTTTGAGCTGTCCTTTGAGGTGTCCTTTGAGCTGTCCTTTGAGCTGTCCTTTGAGCTGTCCTTTGAGCTGTCATTTGAGGTGTCCTTTGAGCTGTCCTTTGAGCTGTCCTTTGAGGTGTCCTTTGAGCTGTCCTTTGAGCTGTCCTTTGAGGTGTCCTTTGAGGTGTCCTTTGAGCTGTCCTTTGAGCTGTCCTTTGAGGTGTCCTTTGAGCTGTCCTTTGAGCTGTCCTTTGAGGTGTCCTTTGAGGTGTCCTTTGAGCTGTCCTTTGAGCTGTCCTTTGAGCTGTCCTTTGAGCTGTCCTTTGAGGTGTCCTTTGAGCTTTCCTTTGAGTTGTCCTTTGAGCTGTCCTTTGAGGTGTCCTTTGAGCTGTCCTTTGAGGTGTCCTTTGAGCTGTCCTTTGAGGTGTCCTTTGAGCTGTCCTTTGAGGTGTCCTTTGAGCTGTCCTTTGAGGTGTCCTTTGAGCTGTCCTTTGAGGTGTCCTTTGAGCTGTCCTTTGAGGTGTCCTTTGAGCTGTCCTTTGAGCTGTCCTTTGAGGTGTCCTTTGAGCTGTCCTTTGAGGTGGCCTTTGAGCTGTCCTTTGAGGTGTCCTTTGAGCTGTCCTTTGAGGTGTCCTTTGAGCTGTCCTTTGAGGTGTCCTTTGAGCTGTCCTTTGAGGTGTCCTTTGAGCTGTCCTTTGAGGTGCGAAATTGAGTTGTTTCTGAGGTAGCTTTGTGGCAGATATGTTTTGTGAAAGTGGGCATGGTGTGACTGGAAATGACGCTCTAAATTTGCTCATTTAAAACAATTGACTGCCTTCTAGCAAATAAGACAACGTGAGCAAGTCCCATCATGCAGTACACAAAATACTTGTCTGTCCATTTCTCTTCTGCTTGAATCGACGGTATCCTTCTCTTTGCCACCGGAGCCACGTTAACTAGCTGCATTTCCCCGCAGCCATCTTCCTGGTTCTCCTGGTTCTCCAGTGGTTGTTCGTTCATAACTGTCAAGTTGTCCTCCAGCTCGTCCCCCTCATATTCATTGTCAATAGAGTTACGTTCTTTTCTTAAATAATAAATCGATGCTAGTAGCAAACTGATATGTGTCGGTCGCTGAAGCTGAGCAGTTGCGTTCTATTTCAGTAAACCTTCTATTAGGCCTTTCTGTTCAACAGCTGCGCTATACTGTCATCTATCTGCCGTCCAGGGAACAATAGATATATTAAAAGAAGTGATTCAGGCCTGCATTAAACACATTGAATTTAAAATGTATCATTGTTATGTATTATGAATGTGAAAATAGAGAAATCACCACAGGCCGCAAATGAAGGGCCGTATGAGTACCACTGTTCGAAAATAACTGTGTCCACAGGGGATTGTGACGGGCTCCTTCAGTAGATCCAGACAGAAAGAACAACAACAGAGCTGGTCCTGGTTCAGCAGACATCCTTGTTGAGCCATTTGGACTGTTGTTCACCCGCGCACAGACAGACAGCACAGATACTCAGATCAGTTTCCTTGGAAGATAGTGTAGGAGGGGTACTTCCAGAGGGGCGGGGTTAGAGGGAAGGAGGGAGAGAGAGAGAGAGAGAACACTACATAGCCATACTATAATATTTCAAATGCCTCTATTCTTTTGAAACATTTGTGGGTATAATGTTTCATGTTCATCTCTTTTGTTCATTATCTACTTCACTTGCTTTGGCAATGTAAAGATGTGTTTCCCATGCCAATAAAGCCCTTTGACTTGAATTAAAACTGAGAGAGACAGAGATAGAGAGAGAAGTAAGGGGAAAATGTGAACTTATTAAACTGACAAACATTCTAGGAGTAATTAAATGATGGCCAATCACAGTGAGTTGTACATATGCATCTCACATAACAATAAATTGAGAGAGTAAGAGAGAGAGAGATAGACAAGAAGAGATTTAAACTATTTTAAAACCTTTATTATTAACCCCCTAAACAGTAGAATCAGTTACTTGATCTATTTTCACTCTAGATAGTGGATTTTTAACATCATACATTTCCAATTATTTAAAAAAAAAGTTACTGATTGTCAAATTTGACATTGACATTTTTCTGTCATTTAGTAGACGCTCTTAACCGGAGCTACTTACAGTCAGACCAGGGCAGGCAGGGGTCATATGGAGAGACAGGGTGGAGACAAGTCTCCATAGCCAGGGGAAGTAGGGGTGCTGAGGGTGGTGCAGCACACCCTGATAAATCACAAGAAAAATATTTTTATCCCACAAAATTTGTACCCCTTTGTGAGCGGAGAAAAAACTGCCACCTATGGTTTATATTTCTATGGCTGGTTGTGGCTGTAGGTTTGCCTTTTGCACATTTCAAAATATGACCACTGGGAAAAGCATATAGTTTGGAAAACAAAAATGCTTACTGCTGAAAAGAGAAGACTAATCTGTGATTAGACTATGGCTTCATCTTCATCATTAGGTGAGTCAGCGAGCTGCTGGAAATGTCAATGTCGAAAGTTCTGTGTTGGGTCCAATACTAACGCAGACAAGGTCGGTATTCTAACTGGAAGAATACTAGTGACAGTACTAAAGCATTTGCTAGGCACGCATCGAACAAAGAACAATTTATATGCACTGCTGTTGGAGGAAATTAATAGTTGAAATGATTCATTATGTATACATTTCAATCAGGACTGACTAGTCCAAATGCTATTATGTACTGTACATAAAGAATTGTCTCTCTTGCTCCCATTCCCAATTGTATGTAATATAGTCAGGAGTTTAGAACAGTGCCTTGGTACAAATGAATGAACTATCTCCAGATGGCAGGGATGGACTATCTCCAGACTGTCTAGAATGTTATCTACACAAACGGACCTTGGCTACAGGCGAGGAGGGAAGGCTTGAGAACTATAGGGCCTCTCTACCGGTGTCATGAAGAGATAGAACATTTAGGAAACGCTGACGTCATTTTCAGTTTATAACCTGTGGAAAAATGTGTATATACCCAGTACTCTCTTGAATGAAACGCTGTTACCTGACTTTTAAGACCGGGGCTCTGTCCATTTCTTATAATAATATTGGGTCTTACAATCCCTTCGAATGCATTGACAGAGTAATAATTCTGATTGGGAAACAATACAGAGGAATTTAGAATTCCACTAACAACTGCACTGTGGAAAGACAAACTAGTTTGACGTGCTATGGAAACACCAGTGTCAAAACTTGTTAATGATGAGCAGCTGGCAAGAAATCACATGTATTTATAAGACCTCAGAATAAGACCCAAATGCAGACAGTTCGAATCACAGATGTTTATGAACAAAAACAGGGGCAGGCAAATGACAGGTTAAGGGCAGGCAAATGACAGGTTAAGGGCAGGCAAATGACAGGTTAAGGGCAGGCAAATGACAGGTTAAGGGCAGGCAAATGACAGGTTAAGGGCAGGCAAATGACAGGTTAAGGGCAGGCAAAATGACAGGTTAAGGGCAGGCAAATGACAGGTTAAGGGCAGGCAGAGGTCGGTAATCCAGGACAGTTTCAGATAGATGCAGAGACGGCAGGCAGGGCCAGGGCAGGTGAAGGGGTTAAACCAAGGCCTCATATACCCTTCAAAGGGTTAACAAATAGTGTTATGATAAACTGTAAGGTCTCCTCTTCAGGAGACCTCTCTGTGTGTGTTAACACCTGTTTTGAGTGTTGTGCCCTTCAGACACTATCAGAAGGTGGAAACCGCGTACGTTCATACATACTCCTCCTGTCTGTGCCCCACCGTGGCTGTCTGAGGTTTTGAGAATACCACTGGTTTACTGAGAACACAAGGCTGCCACAGGCCTGATGAAAACAGCCAGCTGCCAGAAGATGCTTGGGCTCGTTCACCTTGTTATGACCTTATACTTGTGAAGAAAGATCAAGTTTCAGTCAAACCCACTTCTGAGCTTTTAACTGCTGACAAGATGGTTTCTGCTGTCAGGGGGAGGTCAGATTTAGTCTTATTCTGAGCACAGACAGTAGAAGCGGCAATGAACACAGAGACGTCAGAGACCATGGTGGGCCACCAAAAGCGCCTCACGTACCTGGTTCTCTATTCCCTAGATCAGTGAAGCCGCCAGGAACGAGGTAGAAAGGATGGTCTCAGGGTTCGAGGGTGTAGCAGCGGGGCTATAATGGCGTGAAAAATGCATCCGACTTAACATTCTTGGACCCCAGGCGGTAGGAGATGGTCAAGTTGAACCGGGTGAACAGCAGGGCCCATCGAGCTTGCCTGGAGTTGAGACGCTTGACGGTGTGGAGTTATTCCAGGTTCTTGTGATCCGTCCACACAATGAATGGATGTTTCCGCCCCCTCTAACCAGAGTCTCCATTTCTCCAATGCCATCTCCCCCGCGATTAGTTCTCGATTCCCCACATCATAATTCCTCTCCGTGGCGTTAAGACGCTGGGAAAAGAAGGCGCAGGGAAGCAGCTTACGGTCCAGGGCAGAACGCTGGGACAGGACGCCCTCCACTCCAACATCCGAACCATCTGCCTCCACCACAAACTGACGTTACGGGTCGGGATGGATCAATATAGGAGCTGTGGGGTTCTCGGGAAGCTGGGGTAGTTTGGGGTGAGGTGCCGATGGTAGCGCGGTAACTGACAGTTTGGGCGGTTACTGTAATGGCGGGCTGCCTAACAGACAATCCGCGGAATTGCTCCAGCAATGTATGGAAAGCACGGTCATGGCGTTCCGCCAAGTCTGGAATCCTCCCATAAGACCTTGAAGTAACTCCTCTGTCTTCCAATGGTGGCTCCTTGGGAGGAGACGGTGTTGGGGAGCTGGCCTGAGTCTGCTGGGTCAGTCATGGCCTTAGGATAAGACCCAGATGCAGACAGGTCGAATCACCGATGTTTATTAACAAAAACAGGGGCAGGCAAACGACAGGTCATGGGCAGGCAGAGGTCGGTAATCCTTGAGCCTTGAGACAATTGAGGCATTAATTATGTATGTGTGCCACACAAAGTGTGAATAGGCTAGACAAAATATTTATGTGCCATTGAATGGGGTATGGTAGTAGGTGCCAGGCACACCGGTTTGCATCAAGAATTGCAACGCTGGTGGGTTTTTCAAGCTCAATGGTTTCCCGTGTGTACCAAGAATGGTGCACCACCCAAAGGACATCCAGCTAGATTGACACAACTGTGCGAAGCATTGGAGTCAACAAATAGCAGCATCCTTATAGAACGCTTCCGACACCTTGTAGAGTCCATGCCCTGACATTTACATTTACATTTAAGTCATTTAGCAGACGCTCTTATCCAGAGCGACTTACAAATTGGTGCATTCACCTTATGACATCCAGTGGAACAGCCACTTTACAATAGTGACGAACTGAGGCCGAATTAGGAAGGTGGTTATGTTTGGTGTACCCAGTGTAAATTGTGTCATTCCTTCATCGATCTGGTATTTTGTTTAATAGGCTTACTACTTGGTACCGCAGTTTTTCTTCTGTTCGCATTCGTAGTTGTGTAACTATTCTAGGACAAACTGCTATCCACTATATTAGTTTGCATGCAGTAATAACTAGGCTACTACGTTCAGCATTTAGTTTGTATTATCTTGGGAAGACAGCTGTGTGTGCAGCTGCATTCTCATAAGGTAACTCACCTATTACAAACAGCCTAGCTATATCGTAGCCTATATTCATTACCAAAAGGCCTTGCTGTAGGGTGCTGTCCATTGTGCTGTTGCAGTGTAGCAGAGATAGGCTACAGATTTCAAAATAACCGAATGATCTCTGCATTTGAACCTTATATTTATTTTGGTACATTGTGATTCTATATCATTCAAATAAATTTTAAATTGCCCCTCAGCCACTTTATCCTGGGGCCAAGTCCGGTGGGGGTACATGAAGGCAGCGTTGGTTTTCTGCTGTGCGATGTCCTGGTCTTTGTTGAAGGGGAACGTTCCGCTCAGCCTGACTTACAGGACCACACCCACAACCTCCCACATGTCTAGCGAGTGGTTATAACCATCGCTAGCACGTTTGGAAAAGGGAAATGATATTACTATATATTAAAAGGACAGTATATTACTATATGTGTATTTGTGTTGTGTTTTTATTTCCCATAGCTCACCATAAAGGGAGTGGCAATAGTGTTGAAGTTAGTTCAGTTGCAGCTGTTCAGAAGTACAGAAAATGTCCAGGACAGTTCCTAGTTATACTAAAGAAGTACAAGAAATAACTATTTAAGGTTTGTTCAAATGTAAACACTCTGACGAGACTCTAAGACAACTAAAATACACACTTTATAGAAGAAACACTCAAAGACACAAATATCATATTTAACACAGAGTTTATTAGGGGTATAGTAGAAATACAGTATTAGTGGATATTAGCAGAGAACCTCAACCAGACACTCAGACTAAGTCATTCTTAACAGGACCATATTGAATATGTAAACACACGGCCCTGTTCACACTCAACTTGTACAACTCACCTACCACACATTTGGCACAATGGTTGTGATACAACAGAGAGTTTATCTGCAGAAAAACAATGAAGTGCTGTGGAGACACCACACAATGGTAGTGTAACAAACACAGAAACTAAGACAAAAATGTCCTTCACATCACAAACATTGTGTTAAGGTCTTCATACATTCATGCCAGGTCAGAATTAAGGAAGAGACAGTAGAGTTGAGGCACAGACAGACTGCCTACTACTGCAAGACTACTGAGACTTGTTATTTAGCACAAACACTAAAGGCAGAAAATATCACGTGAAACACTGAGTTTATTAGGTATATAGAAGAAGTACGGTATCAGTGGACATAAGCAGAGCAGCTCAATCATACTCAGGCTCAGGAGCACTGTTTATACCTGCCACTTATATGCGATCCTGTCCTGGTCTTGTACTGATCCTGGTCTTGTACTGATCCTGTCCTGGTCTTGTACTGATCCTGTCCTGATCCTGGTCTTGTACTGATCCTGGTCTTGTACTGATCCTGTCCTGGTCTTGTACTGATCCTGTCCTGATCCTGGTCTTGTACTGATCCTGTCCTGATCCTGGTCTTGTACTGATCCTGGTCTTGTACTGATCCTGGTCTTTGTACTGATCCTGTCCTGGTCTTGTACTGATCCTGTCCTGATCCTGGTCTTGTACTGATCCTGTCCTGGTCTTGTACTGATCCTGTCCTGATCCTGGTCTTGTATCCTGTCTTCCTGTCCTGGTCTTGTACTGATCCTGTCCTGGTCTTGTACTGATCCTGTCCTGGTCTTGTACTGATCCTGTCCTGATCCTGGTCTTGTACTGATCCTGGTCTTGTACTGATCCTGTCCTGGTCTTGTACTGATCCTGGTCTTGTACTGATCCTGTCCTGATCCTGGTCTTGTAGTGATCCTGGTCTTGTACTGATCCTGTCCTGGTCTTGTACTGATCCTGTCCTGATCCTGGTCTTGTACTGATCCTGTCCTGGTCTTGTACTGATCCTGTCCTGATCCTGGTCTTGTACTGATCCTGGTCTTGTACTGATCCTGTCCTGGTCTTGTACTGATCCTGTCCTGATCCTGGTCTTGTACTGATCCTGTCCTGGTCTTGTACTGATCCTGTCCTGATCCTGGTCTTGTACTGATCCTGTCCTGGTCTTGTACTGATCCTGTCCTGATCCTGGTCTTGTACTGATCTTGATCTTGCCAGTTTACACTTAAAATCTAATCAAAATCAGTTCACAATGCATCTTTTAATCGTCTACACATCAGGACAAAGGACTCATGATAGAAGCAGGTCTAAAAGTTGCTTCTCACAGGCTAATCAGTTACTTTTCATGATACCTGTGCTGTAGCAACAGTACATCGTTAATGGGGAAAAACTCAGTGATGCCAAGTGGAAATTTGTTTGCAATCATTTAACAATAACCTATGTAATTAAATAGTTAGTTACATTTATGATTGTGCCGTTATATCCACATTGCAGCACATTTTCCATCAGTCCAACTGTAGCCCACATGAAACAATGAGAAAGAACTGGCTTTTCATTTGCTTGGTGAAGATAAAGGCAATGTATAAATACTCACATTTTTAAAGAGCACTTTAATTAATTTTACACATTAGTTTCTCCCCCACACACACACACACACCTCCTGTCCTCCGCTCTCCTGAGAAACTTAGCTGCACTATCTAACCTCAATTTTTATTTTATTTTTTATTAATAATTTTTTCTTCACATTTTCAAACAGTACATTTATATTTTCCAATGGGGCTATACATTTGGGTGAGTTCTTTTTCTTGCCTGAGTAGCCTCGTTTCACTACCAAAAATAAAATTAAACCATCTAGTGTTCAGCTAAATAAAAACAATGTCAAATACAGGTTGCCTAGTCAAATAATTAACACCCAATCACATTAACCGTTACTCTCTCACGGGAAACCTTCACTCTCGCACAGACATTTAGAAATGAAACATGACAATTTGAAAAAATAAACCACGGGAGTTTATTTAGCGAGAATAAGGACGACTTTCGAATAGTAAGAAATTGTTGTGAACGTTGTGCAACAGGTAATTCATATGTTTACCTAAGTAGTGAGATGGTTTGTCATTAAAAGAATAACAACAATGTACAAAGCCATAATATGACATTTTTTTTTTTTACCTTTATTTAACCAGGCAAGTCAGTTAAGAACATATTCTTATTTTCAATGACGGCCTGGGAACAGTGGGTTAACTGCCTGTTCAGGGGCAGAACGACAGATTTGTACCTTGTCAGCTCGGGGGTTTGAACTCACAACCTTCCGGTTACTAGTCCAACGCTCTAACCACTAGGCTACGCTGCCCCCCATTTGAAATGTCTCTATTCATCCGAGACATTTGTGAGTGTAATGTTCCTCTATTCTGGGCTCTGTTATTTCCTTAAATAAGGAACACTCAAAATGTGCACTTAGAAATCATAACAATGTTAATCAAAATACAGCTGTAGATGGAAGTGAAAGACCAAACATACAGCTGTAGATGGAAGTGAAAGACCAAACATACAGCTGTAGATGGAAGTGAAAGACCAAACATACAGCTGTAGATGGAAGTGAAAGACCAAACATACAGCTGTAGATGGAAGTGAAAGACCAAACATACAGCTGTAGATGGAAGTGAAAGATACAGCCAAACATACAGCTGTAGATGGAAGTGAAAGACCAAACATACAGCTGTAGATGGAAGTGAAAGACCAAACATACAGCTGTAGATGGAAGTGAAAGACCAAACATACAGCTGTAGATGGAAGTGAAAGACCAAACATACAGCTGTAGATGGAAGTGAAAGACCAAACATACAGCTGTAGATGGAAGTCAAAGACCAAACATACAGCTGTAGATGGAAGTCAAAGACCAAACATACAGCTGTAGATGGAAGTGAAAGACCAAACATACAGCTGTAGATGGAAGTGAAAGACCAAACATACAGCTGTAGATGGAAGTGAAAGACCAAACATACAGCTGTAGATGGAAGTGAAAGACCAAACATACAGCTGATGTCTCTCCTGAGTTCTGCCCCGAACAAAAGAAAGATAGCATCTTATATACCCGAAACCTTACGGTGTGACCAGCTTTGTCAAACCCTGCATGTGCAGCTAAAAAACAAGTTGAAAAACAGAAGCTGTCTCTCTGTCTCGCTAACACTCAGCAAGGAGCTATGCAAATCTACCCAGAAAAACAGAGCTGTCTCTCTGGCACACTCAGTCTCTTTTCTCACCTTTTCTCACAGACACGGGGCTGTGGGTTTTGGCAGAGAGCTAGACACAGACAGAGGCCTCAATATTCAGCAATACAGAGGGCATCAGTGCAACGGCTCATAAGCAAATTCATAACAACATAATCAATAGTGGGGTTCTTTAGAAGACCCCCAAAATCAACTTTAACCCTACAAATGTTTACTGTTCATTTCTGATTGTTTATTTCGCTTTTGTTTATTATCTATTTCACTTGCTTTGGCAATGTTTCCCATGCCAATAAAGCCCTGAATTGAATTGAGTGAGAGAGTGAGACATAAATAATTAGCTTTGACTAAAGGCGGAAATTAGAATTTACAAAACGAACAAACATTCTAGACGTAATTCACTGAACGCTCTAGCCAGTCACACTGCGTTAAGTTCGCACCTTAATAAGAAACAGAGAGAGTAAGAGAGAGATAGACAAGAGTTTAAAACCCT
The DNA here is from genome assembly GCF_021184085.1 of Oncorhynchus gorbuscha. NCBI lineage: Eukaryota > Metazoa > Chordata > Actinopteri > Salmoniformes > Salmonidae > Oncorhynchus > Oncorhynchus gorbuscha. Next base: position 15,307,922 of record NC_060193.1, read on the forward strand.
TTATTATCAAGCCCCTGAACAGTAGAATCAGTTACTCAATCTATTATTCACTACAATAGAGATTTAGAAACACCCTACATCTTCAAAGATTTCATAGAAAATGTAGCTAATTACTGACTTACTGAGTGTCAGATCTACAGATTAGCAATGCTGTTTATTGTTTGGCAAACAGCCCCATCAGCTGGACAGGTTTATGATAGTTGATCAAGCTGTATGTGCAACCTAAGAGCAAACTATCCCAAAGAAATCTATCCAATGATGTTAGGGGCAAATCCTAACTTCCACTTTAGTCGAATGTTCACTATGTCTCCTATTAACATCAATGCATTAATAAATTAAAATGTAACTCGGAGTGGAGTTTATGATTCTCACCTAAATACGTATTACAGCACATTACATGCTAGTAGGAAAACAGATTAATACCAAGGAACCTATTTTGATTCATTGACTTACAGTACATAGATAATAATTAGTGATGATTAACAATTTTCAGTATTTGACATAAAAGTGAAAATATATCAATGATGAATCTGAGATTACAACAGTAAAGTCAACAAAAATCTCATGATCAAATCAGAAAAGAGCATTATAAAGCTTCACTCTAGTGTGGTGACCTCTACCACAGTTTACACAGCTCTGAAGTATCATGACTGTGCTGATAACAAACCCCAAACTCCTTATAGAGGGGCTGAGTGAATGTTGTCTGAACTCTATGGAGGAGGGTCATTGTGTCAGAAACACTTGATGAATTTGAACATGCAGTATAAGATTAAAACATTGTTTTATCAAAATATATTTAATTCATTCAATCTCCAAAGAGCAACGGTGAAGGAATTATATAGCTAAATATCTATTCGTTGAGGGGGGGAAAAGCACGGGGATTTCTACCACAGTTTATGTCAAAGCATAATCCCAGGATAGAGGGGCTGAGTGAATGTTGTCTTGGCTCTGTGGAGGAGGGTCATTGTATCAGAAGAGACGCTGTAGAAGGACAGAGTACCTGCCTTGTGATTCAGGTACACTCCTACTCTGGAAGACAGAGGGCCTGATACTTTGGTGGTGGAAACTCTCATCATTGCTGGCGCAGTTGAAACTCCAGGACGTTTCAGTGATGACCCTCTAATGACGTCTTTATAGGAGACTGCTATATGAACACTCCTCTCAACCACCCAGTAACAGCGTCCAGACTGGACCTGGATGGTCACGATATGGTTGGGGTTGTCTTGTATATGTCACCTTTCTGTTCTCCTCAGACAGTTTGTGTGCTGTGTGTGGGTCCAGTGTGAGCTGACGGGAGTCTAGGAGAAGAGCAGAGCAGAGACCAATGACGGGAGATAGATAGAACAATAAGTTCACTTGGTCCCACTGTATTTGAAGTGCATCTTATGAATGCTTCATATACACTGCATAAATGGGTCACAAGTCCTCTATAACCGTATTTCATGGTCTATAATAGATTCATATATGTGAGCAAATAAATGTATGGTTATGTCACTAGGTTATACCACATAACGGTTATAGATGATTTGTGAAGAGAACATTTAGCAATTTTATACCTCATTTCATACAATTCTACTCATTAAACCATGGGGCGGAGAGAAAAATGTTCCGTTTTACAGCTCATTTCCTGCAATTCTACACATTTTGCAATAAGGTGAGACAAATGTTTGCAATTTTTTTATATGACAACTGATGATCAATGTGCCTCATCCCGGTCAGTAATGCTTACTACAAGTTGAGATAGCTGGCTGCTAGACTAATTTACCAATAAATAAATAAAATATCTGACATGGGATAATTGAGAGACTGCTGATGCACAACCAAATTTATAAATGGCACCTTCTGTATTCTATTATTCTGAATCTCAACAGTAAATTGAGACCCCGACTGAGTCCCCCCCCCAATCATAAAAATAAACCATTTATTTTTATTGGTCTGCGGGCCACCAGTTGCCCGTCAATGCCTCAGAACCACTGCAATTTGCATACCGACCCAATAGATCCACGGATGATGTAATCTCCATAGCCCTGCACACTGCCCTGTCCCATCTGGACAAGAGGAATACCTATGTAGGAATGCTGTTCAGTGACTACAGCTCAGCCTTCAACACCAGGTGCTGTATATATCCTCGTTACATCTGTTGTATTAGACGCATGTGACAGATACCGTTTGATTTGATTTGCAACCGCAGGGCTCTCCAGAGGGTGGTGCGGTCTGCCCAACGCATCACCAGGGGCACACCGTCTGTCCTCCAGGACACCTACAGCACCCGGTGTCACAGGAAGGCCAAGAAGATCATCAAGGACTTCAGCCACCAGAACCACGGCCTGTTCACCCCACTAGCATCCAGAAGGCGAGGTCAGTACAGGTGCATCAAAGCTGGGACCGAGAGAAGGAACAGCAGCTTCTATCTCCAGGCCATCAGACTGTTAAATAGTCACCACTAGCCAGCCTCCGCCCAGTACCCTGCCCTGAACTTTAGTCACTGGCACTAACCGGTTAACACCCAGATACTCAACCCTGCACCTTAGAGACCGCTGCCCTAGGTACATAGTCATGGAATACTGGTCACTTCAGTAATGTTTACATACTGTTTTACACCCTTCATATGTATATACTGTACTCTAGACAAGACCTATCCTATATAATAATTGCTGTACAAATACTATTCTATCCTACATATTCTACAAATAAACAACATATTCAATCCATATATTCATGTCCGTAATGTCTATACGTCCCATCATATACATATATATTTATTTATATTGTGCTTTCCGACATTCCTCATCCTAATATTTCTATATTTTTTTATAAAAAAATTAAAACACATATTTGTGTGTATTGATTTGTGTTGTTAGATATCCCTGCACTGTTGGAGCTTGGAACATAAGCACTCCTCTACACCTGCAATAAAATGTTTAATATGTTTATGTGACTAACACTATTTTATTTTATTTGCAGGGAAGTGAAAGGGTGTCTCTATTCAGGTAAAAATAGAATACTCACCTTGAGAATCTCCTCAGCCTGCTGGAGCTCCTTCAGAAGCTTCTCTCTGTCCTGGACTCTCTGCTGGAACTGCTGACTCATCCCCAGCTGGCTCTGTGGAGAAACACTCTTCATTGACCAATCAAGATTTATTGGTAGAAACTCTTCTAATGTCAATGTTTAATGTCAAAATAATATGACACCATATGGCACAGCCAATAGTATGCTAATATCTTTACAAACATACAAAGTCATTATCTAGGTTGTTAGTTCAATGATTATTGCTTTACAGTACATGTATCAGAGAGCTCAGACTGAACTTTGGACTCGTAAAATGAGATGATGGGGTTTGATAGCAGCAAATGGTGATACATTTGGAGAATCTTTTTCATGTGAATAACTGCGCATGTTCTCTCATATTCAAACAGCCCTCCCATATTATCTTAAATGATTTGTTCATCTCCAACAAGTTGTTCTGGTCTTACCTGTTTCTCAGTTCTCTCTGCTGCAGCTGACACTGCATCATGGCCTTTATGTTCATCCATAACACACAGATAACAGATACACTGTTGATCAGTACGACAGTAAACCTCCAGCAGTTTGTCATGAGAACATATCTGCTCCTGTAGTTGGGCGGTGGTCCAGGGATTTCATAGTGAGATTGGAGGTGAGTCTCACAGTAAGACACCAGACACATCACACAGGACATGAGGGGTTTCTGGTCCCAGTGCAGAAATCACAGGCCACACCTCCAGGTCCAGCATAGCACAGAGCAGGAGGGGAAGCATCCTGGAGTCATGTCTTCTTCACTTTCTCCACCGCCTCAGTCAGCATGTTATTTTTCATCAAAGTTGGCCTTTGAGTGAAGGTTTTTCCTGCACTGGGGGCAGCTGAAGACACCCTTCCAATCATCTTGATCCCAGCATCCCTCAATACAGCTCCAGCAGTAACTGTGTCCACATGGGGATGGTGACCGACTCCTTAAAGTAGATCCATACAGAAAGAACAACAGAGCTGGTCCTGGTTCAGCAGACATCCTTGTTGAGCCATTTGGACTGTTGATCACTCTCACACAGACAGAGCACACAGAGACTCCGATCAGTTTGGATTGATAATGACAATGGAGTAGGAAAAAGCACAAACAGGTCAGAGAGAGAGAGAAGAGAGTGTGACATACAGACAGACACAAAGGCAGAGACAGACGGAGAGAGACAGAGGTGTCTTGCAGCCCAAAAATCTGAGGGGGAACAAAGTACATGAGGCTTGAGGGAGTTCTGGAGGGAGCTAGGCCGTCAGTCCGGAAGGTGGATAATATAGCATGTTTCAAACACCTGAATAATATTTTCCCTGAAATCTAGAGCCACACTCGTTATGTTTAATTCTATGAAAAAAAGTATTTTTTTCTGCATATTTAAGCATAACTCTTAAGCTGTCTGTACCCTCCAGACTGGTCCTTCTTTTTATAAAGAAACTAAATACCCTTCTCTGCATCTCTTCTAAAATCTGGGCATAAGATTAAAAGGAATGATTTAGTACATTTAGTTATTCCTTGCTTTTCTAAAGTTTACCAACCTTGCCAGCAGGCATGCCAGCTAATATACTATAGTTAGACAAGCTAGCTACTCTAGAAATGGCTTCTTAGTAGCTAGCTATGAGGTTGGGAGATTGGGAACCTATCTGGGCTGGCTAAATTCAACTTTATACAATTGCTAGGTTGCTAGTATTATTACAGAGAAACAACAACAACAACAATTAAACAGGACCAATCTGTGCCCCCTATGGACATGACTCCTCTGGAGAGAGAGATGAGACTGATCACTTTTGTTCTCAGAAGAGGTTGTGGGAGGGGTTTTGCCAGAGGGCGGGGTTAGGGGGAAAGGGGGAGGAGAGAGCGATAGAGATAGAGAAAGACAACCTAGATTTATACCCTTTTAGAGCCTTTAATATAAACCCCCTAAGCAATAGCACCAATTAAATGTATCTATTTTTCACTCTATATAGAGGATTTTAAACACCATACATTTGCAAATATTTGATAAAAAATTAAGCAAGTTACTGAGCAATGCTGTTTATTGTTTGGTGAACAGCACCATCAAGCGGACAGGGGTATCGAGAGCATCACGGCCTGGGACGGCAACCACACCTCCGCTGATCGCAAGGCTCTACAGAGGGTGGTACCATCAGCCCAACGCACCATGGGGTGCTCACTGTCTGACCTTCAGGACACCTACAACACCAGGTGTCACAGGAAGGCCAAGAAGATCATCGAGAACTTCAGCCACCCGAGCCACGGCCTGTTCTCCTGGCTTCCATCACTCAGATGCAGGCAGTATAGGAGTATCATGGCAAAAAAAATCACAGTGATCATATAAGACTTTTGTCCATAAAAAAAACATAGGTCGCTGTGTGCTTCTTTATCAGTTCATCAGAATTCATTTTCTTTTTGCTGGTCACCACCGAAACACACCAGTAGTCATCTTGTCCAGCCATTGACCTTTCACCTTTGTGCCTTAGGGTCACAGGCTGTTGTCGTGCCCTGGGGTCCAGGGGAGGTGAGAAGGGAAGTGCAGGCCTCTCTCCTGAGCGTGGTGTCTCCAGCGGTCCTCGTCTCCCTTATGGGTCAGGTACTGGCAGCCCATCCTCTGCTCAAACTCCCTCAGGTCACACCACAACTGGAAGTCCTGGGGTGTTAAGGTCATGGTTTTGGTTAAGAATAGGGTTATGGTAAATGGTTAGGAGAAGGGTTGGGATAGGGTTATGGTAAATGGTTAGGAGAAGGGTTGGGATAGGGTTATGGTAAATGGTTAGGAGAAGGGTTGGGATAGGGTTATGGTAAATGGTTAGGAGAAGGGTTGGGATAGGGTTATGGTAAATGTTTAGGAGAAGGGTTGGGATAGGGTTATGGTAAATGGTTAGGAGAAGGGTTGGGACAGGGTTATGGTAAATGGTTAGGAGAAGGGTTGGGATAGGGTTATGGTAAATGGTTAGCAGAAGGGTTGGGATAGGGTTATGGTATGTGTTAGAGTTATGGCTAGGGTCTCTTGGTCCTCCCACCCTTACGGGTGGTCAGCTCCCACTCAGCCCAGTCAAATCCCTTCTCTGTCCTGATACACCAATGGTGGAACATGCTTCCCCATGACGCTAGGAGAGCAGAGTCCCTGGTATCTTCAGAAAACATCTGAATCCCTACCTCTACACACAGTATCCTAAATAACCCCCCAGCCTTTCAGTGATTGTCCATTCATACAGGTTGAGGTCTCTTACCTGTAGCCAGGCGTGTCCCAGGGCCTTCCCCACACTGAACCTACGTCTCACTGACACCTGGAGAAGGTTGTTGATCAGACTCACCGCTACAGAGATAGAGACAGAGACAGGAGAGAGGCAATGTCAGCCCTGAATGCTGATTCATTGGCCTCTGCTCCCCGCCTTTGACAAAACACTAGCGGAAAACTCTGCTCACCCTCTAGTGAGATGTTAGACCAGGGTAGACAGTGTGCAGACTCACCCTCTAGTGAGATGTTACACCAGGGTAGACAGTGTGCAGACTCACCCTCTAGTGAGATGTTAGACCAGGGTAGACAGTGTACAGACTCACCCTCTAGTGAGATGTTAGACCAGGGTAGACAGTGTGCAGACTCACCCTCTAGTGAGATGTTAGACCAGGGTAGACAGTGTGCAGACTCACCCTCTAGTGAGATGTTAGACCAGGGTAGACAGTGTACAGACTCACCCTCTAGTGAGATGTTAGACAAGGGTAGACAGTGTGCAGACTCACCCTCTAGTGAGATGTTAGACCAGGGTAGACAGTGTACAGACTCACCCTCTAGTGAGATGTTAGACCAGGGTAGACAGTGTGCAGACTCACCCTCTAGTGAGATGTTAGACCAGGGTAGACAGTGTACAGACTCACCCTCTAGTGAGATGTTAGACCAGGGTAGACAGTGTGCAGACTCACCCTCTAGTGAGATGTTATACCAGGGTAGACAGTGTACAGACTCACCCTCTAGTGAGATGTTAGACCAGGGTAGACAGTGTGCAGACTCACCCTCTAGTGAGATGTTAGACCAGGGTAGACAGTGTGCAGACTCACCCTCTAGTGAGATGTTAGACCAGGGTAGACAGTGTACAGACTCACCCTCTAGTGAGATGTTAGACCAGGGTAGACAGTGTACAGACTCACCCTCTAGTGAGATGTTATACCAGGGTAGACAGTGTACAGACTCACCCTCTAGTGAGATGTTATACCAGGGTAGACAGTGTACAGACTCACCCTCTAGTGAGATGTTAGACCAGGGTAGACAGTGTACAGACTCACCCTCTAGTGAGATGTTAGACCAGGGTAGACAGTGTACAGACTCACCCTCTAGTGAGATGTTAGACCAGGGTAGACAGTGTGCAGACTCACCCTCTAGTGAGATGTTAGACCAGGGTAGACAGTGTACAGACTCACCCTCTAGTGAGATGTTAGACCAGGGTAGACAGTGTGCAGACTCACCCTCTAGTGAGATGTTAGACCAGGGTAGACAGTGTGCAGACTCACCATCTAGTGAGATGTTAGACCAGGGTAGACAGTGTACAGACTCACCCTCTAGTGAGATGTTAGACCAGGGTAGACAGTGTGCAGACTCACCCTCTAGTGAGATGTTAGACCAGGGTAGACAGTGTAAAGACTCACCCTCTAGTGAGATGTTAGACCAGGGTAGACAGTGTACAGACTCACCCTCTAGTTAGTTGTTAGACCAGGGTAGACAGTGTACAGACTCACCCTCTAGTGAGATATTATACCAGGGTAGACAGTGTGCAGACTCACCCTCTAGTGAGATGTTAGACCAGGGTAGACAGTGTGCAGACTCACCCTCTAGTGAGATATTATACCAGGGTAGACAGTGTACAGACTCACCCTCTAGTGAGATGTTAGACCAGGGTAGACAGTGTACAGACTCACCCTCTAGTTAGTTGTTAGACCAGGGTAGACAGTGTACAGACTCACCCTCTAGTGAGATGTTAGACCAGGGTAGACAGTGTACAGACTCACCCTCTAGTGAGATGTTAGACCAGGGTAGACAGTGTACAGACTCACCCTCTAGTGAGATGTTAGACCAGGGTAGACAGTGTACAGACTCACCCTCTAGTGAGATGTTAGACCAGGGTAGACAGTGTGCAGACTCACCCTCTAGTGAGATGTTAGACCAGGGTAGACAGTGTACAGACTCACCCTCTAGTGAGATGTTAGACCAGGGTAGACAGTGTGCAGACTCACCCTCTAGTGAGATATTATACCAGGGTAGACAGTGTACAGACTCACCCTCTAGTGAGATGTTAGACCAGGGTAGACAGTGTACAGACTCACCCTCTAGTGAGATGTTAGACCAGGGTAGACAGTGTACAGACTCACCCTCTAGTGAGATGTTAGACCAGGGTAGACAGTGTACAGACTCACCCTCTAGTGAGATGTTAGACCAGGGTAGACAGTGTGCAGACTCACCCTCTAGTGAGATGTTAGACCAGGGTAGACAGTGTGCAGACTCACCCTCTAGTGAGATGTTAGACCAGGGTAGACAGTGTGCAGACTCACCCTCTAGTGAGATGTTAGACCAGGGTAGACAGTGTGCAGACTCACCCTCTAGTGAGATGTTAGACCAGGGTAGACAGTGTAGACCAGACTCACCCTCTAGTGAGATATTATACCAGGGTAGACAGTGTGCAGACTCACCCTCTAGTGAGATGTTAGACCAGGGTAGACAGTGTACAGACTCACCCTCTAGTGAGATGTTAGACCAGGGTAGACAGTGTACAGACTCACCCTCTAGTGAGATGTTAGACCAGGGTAGACAGTGTACAGACTCACCCTCTAGTGAGATGTTAGACCAGGGTAGACAGTGTACAGACTCACCCTCTAGTGAGATGTTAGACCAGGGTAGACAGTGTACAGACTCACCCTCTAGTGAGATGTTAGACCAGGGTAGACAGTGTACAGACTCACCCTCTAGTGAGATGTTATACCAGGGTAGACAGTGTACAGACTCACCCTCTAGTGAGATGTTATACCAGGGTAGACAGTGTACAGACTCACCCTCTAGTGAGATGTTAGACCAGGGTAGACAGTGTACAGACTCACCCTCTAGTGAGATGTTAGACCAGGGTAGACAGTGTACAGACTCACCCTCTAGTTAGTTGTTAGACCAGGGTAGACAGTGTACAGACTCACCCTCTAGTGAGATAATATACCAGGGTAGACAGTGTGCAGACTCACCCTCTAGTGAGATGTTAGACCAGGGTAGACAGTGTGCAGACTCACCCTCTAGTGAGATATTATACCAGGGTAGACAGTGTACAGACTCACTCTCTAGTGAGATGTTAGACCAGGGTAGACAGTGTGCAGACTCACCCTCTAGTGAGATGTTAGACCAGGGTAGACAGTGTACAGACTCACCCTCTAGTGAGATGTTAGACCAGGGTAGACAGTGTACAGACTCACCCTCTAGTGAGATGTTAGACCAGGGTAGACAGTGTACAGACTCACCCTCTAGTGAGATGTTAGACCAGGGTAGACAGTGTACAGACTCACCCTCTAGTGAGATGTTAGACCAGGGTAGACAGTGTGCAGACTCACCCTCTAGTGAGATGTTAGACCAGGGTAGACAGTGTACAGACTCACCCTCTAGTGAGATGTTAGACCAGGGTAGACAGTGTGCAGACTCACCCTCTAGTGAGATATTATACCAGGGTAGACAGTGTACAGACTCACCCTCTAGTGAGATGTTAGACCAGGGTAGACAGTGTACAGACTCACCCTCTAGTTAGTTGTTAGACCAGGGTAGACAGTGTACAGACTCACCCTCTAGTGAGATGTTAGACCAGGGTAGACAGTGTACAGACTCACCCTCTAGTGAGATGTTAGACCAGGGTAGACAGTGTGCAGACTCACCCTCTAGTGAGATATTATACCAGGGTAGACAGTGTACAGACTCACCCTCTAGTGAGATGTTAGACCAGGGTAGACAGTGTACAGACTCACCCTCTAGTTAGTTGTTAGACCAGGGTAGACAGTGTACAGACTCACCCTCTAGTGAGATGTTAGACCAGGGTAGACAGTGTACAGACTCACCCTCTAGTGAGATGTTAGACCAGGGTAGACAGTGTGCAGACTCACCCTCTAGTGAGATGTTAGACCAGGCTGGACAGTGTACAGACTCACCCTCTAGTGAGATGTTAGACCAGGGTAGACAGTGTGCAGACTCACCCTCTAGTGAGATGTTAGACCAGGGTAGACAGTGTGCAGACTCACCCTCTAGTGAGATGTTAGACCAGGGTAGACAGTGTGCAGACTCACCCTCTAGTGAGATGTTAGACCAGGGTAGACAGTGTACAGACTCACCCTCTAGTGAGATGTTAGACCAGGGTAGACAGTGTGCAGACTCACCCTCTAGTGAGATGTTAGACCAGGGTAGACAGTGTACAGACTCACCCTCTAGTGAGATGTTAGACCAGGGTAGACAGTGTGCAGACTCACCCTCTAGTGAGATGTTAGACCAGGGTAGACAGTGTACAGACTCACCCTCTAGTGAGATGTTAGACCAGGGTAGACAGTGTGCAGACTCACCCTCTAGTGAGATGTTATACCAGGGTAGACAGTGTACAGACTCACCCTCTAGTGAGATGTTAGACCAGGGTAGACAGTGTGCAGACTCACCCTCTAGTGAGATGTTAGACCAGGGTAGACAGTGTACAGACTCACCCTCTAGTGAGATGTTAGACCAGGGTAGACAGTGTACAGACTCACCCTCTAGTGAGATGTTAGACCAGGGTAGACAGTGTACAGACTCACCCTCTAGTGAGATGTTAGACCAGGGTAGACAGTGTACAGACTCACCCTCTAGTGAGATGTTAGACCAGGGTAGACAGTGTGCAGACTCACCCTCTAGTGAGATGTTAGACCAGGGTAGACAGTGTACAGACTCACCCTCTAGTGAGATGTTAGACCAGGGTAGACAGTGTACAGACTCACCCTCTAGTGAGATGTTATACCAGGGTAGACAGTGTACAGACTCACCCTCTAGTGAGATGTTAGACCAGGGTAGACAGTGTACAGACTCACCCTCTAGTGAGATGTTAGACCAGGGTAGACAGTGTACAGACTCACCCTCTAGTGAGATGTTAGACCAGGGTAGACAGTGTGCAGACTCACCCTCTAGTGAGATGTTAGACCAGGGTAGACAGTGTACAGACTCACCCTCTAGTGAGATGTTAGACCAGGGTAGACAGTGTGCAGACTCACCCTCTAGTGAGATGTTAGACCAGGGTAGACAGTGTGCAGACTCACCATCTAGTGAGATGTTAGACCAGGGTAGACAGTGTACAGACTCACCCTCTAGTGAGATGTTAGACCAGGGTAGACAGTGTGCAGACTCACCCTCTAGTGAGATGTTAGACCAGGGTAGACAGTGTACAGACTCACCCTCTAGTGAGATGTTAGAACAGGGTAGACAGAGTACAGACTCACCCTCTAGTGAGATGTTAGACCAGGGTAGACAGTGTACAGACTCACCCTCTTGTGAGATGTTAGACCAGGGTAGACAGTGTGCAGACTCACCCTCTAGTGAGATATTATACCAGGGTAGACAGTGTACAGACTCACCCTCTAGTGAGATGTTAGACCAGGGTAGACAGTGTACAGACTCACCCTCTAGTTAGTTGTTAGACCAGGGTAGACAGTGTACAGACTCACCCTCTAGTGAGATGTTAGACCAGGGTAGACAGTGTACAGACTCACCCTCTAGTGAGATGTTAGACCAGGGTAGACAGTGTGCAGACTCACCCTCTAGTGAGATGTTAGACCAGGGTAGACAGTGTACAGACTCACCCTCTAGTGAGATGTTAGACCAGGGTAGACAGTGTGCAGACTCACCCTCTAGTGAGATGTTAGACCAGGGTAGACAGTGTACAGACTCACCCTCTAGTGAGATGTTAGACCAGGGTAGACAGTGTGCAGACTCACCCTCTAGTGAGATGTCAGACCAGGGTAGACAGTGTGCAGACTCACCCTCTAGTGAGATGTTAGACCAGGGTAGACAGTGTACAGACTCACCCTCTAGTGAGATGTTAGACCAGGGTAGACAGTGTACAGACTCACCCTCTAGTGAGATGTTAGACCAGGGTAGACAGTGTACAGACTCACCCTCTAGTGAGATGTTAGACCAGGGTAGACAGTGTACAGACTCACCCTCTAGTGAGATGTTATACCAGGGTAGACAGTGTACAGACTCACCCTCTAGTGAGATGTTAGACCAGGGTAGACAGTGTACAGACTCACCCTCTAGTGAGATGTTAGACCAGGGTAGACAGTGTACAGACTCACCCTCTAGTGAGATTTTAGACCAGGGTAGACAGTGTACAGACTCACCCTCTAGTTAGTTGTTAGACCAGGGTAGACAGTGTACAGACTCACCCTCTAGTGAGATATTATACCAGGGTAGACAGTGTACAGACTCACCCTCTAGTGAGATGTTAGACCAGGGTAGACAGTGTGCAGACTCACCCTCTAGTGAGATGTTATACCAGGGTAGACAGTGTACAGACTCACCCTCTAGTGAGATATTATACCAGGGTAGACAGTGTACAGACTCACCCTCTAGTGAGATGTTAGACCAGGGTAGACAGTGTACAGACTCACCCTCTAGTTAGTTGTTAGACCAGGGTAGACAGTGTACAGACTCACCCTCTAGTGAGATATTATACCAGGGTAGACAGTGTACAGACTCACCCTCTAGTTAGTTGTTAGACCAGGGTAGACAGTGTACAGACTCACCCTCTAGTTAGTTGTTAGACCAGGGTAGACAGTGTACAGACTTACCCTCTAGTTAGTTGTTAGACCAGGGTAGACAGTGTACAGACTCACCCTCTAGTTAGTTGTTAGACCAGGGTAGACAGTGTACAGACTCACCCTCTAGTGAGATATTATACCAGGGTAGACAGTGTACAGACTCACCCTCTAGTTAGTTGTTAGACCAGGGTAGACAGTGTGCAGACTCACCCTCTAGTGAGATGTTAGACCAGGGTAGACAGTGTGCAGACTCACCCTTTAGTTAGTTGTTAGACCAGGGTAGACAGTGTACAGACTCACCCTCTAGTGAGATGTTAGACCAGGGTAGACAGTGTACAGACTCACCCTCTAGTGAGATGTTAGACCAGGGTAGACAGTGTGCAGACTCACCCTCTAGTGAGATGTTAGACCAGGGTAGACAGTGTACAGACTCACCCTCTAGTTAGTTGTTAGACCAGGGTAGACAGTGTACAGACTCACCCTCTAGTTAGTTGTTAGACCAGGGTAGACAGTGTACAGACTCACCCTCTAGTTAGTTGTTAGACCAGGGTAGACAGTGTACAGACTCACCCTCTAGTTAGTTGTTAGACCAGGGTAGACAGTGTACAGACTCACCCTCTAGTTAGTTGTTAGACCAGGGTAGACAGTGTACAGACTCACCCTCTAGTTAGTTGTTAGACCAGGGTAGACAGTGTACAGACTCACCCTCTAGTTAGTTGTTAGACCAGGGTAGACAGTGTACAGACTCACCCTCTAGTTAGTTGTTAGACCAGGGTAGACAGTGTACAGACTCACCCTCTAGTTAGTTGTTAGACCAGGGTAGACAGTGTACAGACTCACCCTCTAGTGAGATGTTAGACCAGAGCAGACGGGGGTACATGAAGGTAGCGTTGGTGATCTGCTGACTGATGTCCTCATCCTCGTTGAAGGGGAATGTTCCGCTCAGGCTGACGTACAGGACCACGCCCACAGCCCACATGTCCAGCGAACGGTTGTAACCATGGATACTGATGACCTCGGGCGCCAGGTAGGCCGGCGTCCCCACCACTGAGCGGCGGAAAGACTTCTCGCCGATGATTCGGGCGAAGCCAAAGTCACACAGCTTAACCTGGGAGGAAGGAGGAGAGGAGTCAGCGTAAAGTCTGATGTGGAAGGATTATTAACCAAGTAGAGAGTCACACAGACAAACTGAAGGAACTAGACAAGTGTACACACACCGACCTGAGGGAAAGGATCTGGGGAGGCCACCAATACATTCTCAGGTTTCAGGTCACAGTGAGCAATGTGTTTGAAGTGCAGGTAGCGCAGGGCCTCTAGAATCTACACACACACACGCAGCAAATTATAACAGACAAGTGTTATAAAAGTACTACTTTTCCCCAGAACTACTTCAGTACCGCAGACCGTTGAAGAAACAATCAGTGTTCCCTTGCTACGTGACCAGTACCTGTGTAACCAGGAAGCGTGTCGTGCGCTCTGGCAGACGGCCCTTTTCATTGGACAGAATCATCTCCAGCATGTCTCCATGGAGCTTCTCCATGACAACGAAGACATGCTCCAGGGTCTCAAACATTCCCTCCAGTAGAACTACACCCAGGTGAGACAGATTCTGGACACACACACCACAATGGATGTTTTATTTATTTAACCTTCATTGAACTAGGCAAATCAGTTACAATGACGGCCTACACCGGCCAAACCCAGATGACACTGGGCCAATTGTGCACCGCCCTATGGGACTCTCAAACACGGCCGGTTGTGAAACAGCCTGGATTTGAACCAGGATGTCTGTAGTGACACCTCAAGCACTGAGATGCAGTGCCTTAGACCGCTGTGCCACTCGGGAGCCATGTTCATTTCAACTCCCTGTAATACAAATTGAATCCAAACACACAGCTCCTTCACCTGTAGAATTGCCTGCTCGTTCCTCAACTGTCTCTCCTGTTTGGTTGGGAAACGGGTTTTGTCGATGACCTTGATGGCCACTGGGTGACCAGACTGTCTGTGGGTGCCTGGGGACGAGAGTAGACTCTCAGCTAGCCATCTAATACAATGATAATACAGTATATCATCTGAAATGAAGAGACTAAAAGGTTCCTAACAGGTAACAGTATAGAAAGGATCTCTTCTAGTGTAACGTATCGTATCTAGAGTGATGTCAAACCCACCTCCATACACCACTCCAAACTGTCCCGAACCAAGCACCTCCTCGGTGAAGATCTGATACACTGAACTGATGTCCTGAAAGACACACACACATACACACACACACACACATGTACAGAGCATACAAAAACAGTGTTAGTTACTCATCTATCCATTTCAGACAAAAGCAACGAGTCTTTGAGAGTTCATACACAATATAGAGCCATTACCCTCCATCCTACCAACCCCTCCCACTTACCGGTTTCTCTCCACTCTGGGGTCCATGGTCTATAACAGAAAGAGTATTCTTTGATCAAAAGTTATGGAATATGGACATGAACTAAATCTAACATCCCTTAGGATCACAGCTTTACTTCAAAATCATTATGCAAACCATGTGAGAGACCATCCCTTGGCATGTCACAGAGATATGGAGAGTTTGGCCAACAGTGACACAGGATGCCATGGTGAGGAGTCGGGGTGCTCACAGAGGGTTCAGACAGAAACCTCAATGACCAGATTGTCTAAAATACATTACTCGGATGTCACTCATTTGCATGTCTCAGAACAATACGACACCACATAGTTTCTAAACCCAGAGGTGCAACATATTGATGCTACCGGGAACATTTGCGAAACAGACCACGCAGACCAGGCTGAGTTTCAATAGGCTGTGTTCAAGAGGATCAAAAACGCAATGTATAGCAGGGATAAAATGTGACTGACTGACTGATCTACAAACAATAACGAGTCGTTATTTATGATGAGGTGATTTGTAGATCAGTCATTCGGTTGTTGCTCTCGAACACGGCCATTGAGAGAAGCTTCCTTCATTTCAAATGTTCTCAAAATCAAAAGGCATGACCTAGATTCCAATGTCTTACGTAGTTGAACATGTTATTAAGGTTTGCCGTGTTCGCGGTTTTCCTGTACATTGTTCTACTTTGAAAACGATATCGCAGGTGAGCATATATGGGTTGCGGGTTTTGGGGCTACTTCTATATTGCACTGCGGCCGCCACGGCATTTCTCTTTTCTATTATCATCTATGAATTTCACTGTGACCAACTGCTGCTGACTACCAGGCAGTCAGGCATATGAGGCAGGCTGCTGCTGACTACCAGGCAGTCAGGCATATGAGGCAGGCTGCTGCTGACTACCAGGCAGTCAGGCATATGAGGCAGGCTGCTGCTGACTACCAGGCAGTCAGGCATATGAGGCAGGCTGCTGCTGACTACCAGGCAGTCAGGCATATGAGGCAGGCTGCTGCTGACTACCAGGCAGTCAGGCATATGAGGCAGGCTGCTGCTGACTACCAGGCAGTCAGGCATATGAGGCAGGCTGCTGTTGAGAGTTAGTGAGAGGTGGCGGGGAAGGAGCTTCATGTACAGTCAGTGGAAGTGAGGGGCGAACCGGGGGGGTGGTACAGTCGAGAGAGTGTGCAGCACCATGAATTCAACAACGAACAGCAGCGCTAGATAGCTACATACTTCTCCCTCAAAATGATTTGCTTCTTTCTTTGTATCCTGACCGCCCCCAGTCCTACCAATATTTAAAGCCAACACATGAAGGGAGAGAAACTGACAAATAATCGTCCAATAGTTTCAGAGAGGATCGAACAATGTGCTTCCTCTGTGTATGTATCCAGCTAACTAGCGAACATTGGGAAGAAAGTTGAAGTCAGAGGAACGAACCGGTTTGACGCGACAGTTTACTGGCAAGATACGATTCTACTGTCAGAATGGCAGGTAAATGGGCGAAAATATCGCAAAGACAGGGAAAGAGAACGGGATATAAAGGAATGGACTAAGAGCACCCCAGGAGATGACAGACGGTGTGTAACGTTATTGCAACAAAAAAAAATCGAGTCCATCACGCCGATCTTAATTCTCATGCACAAAACGGAGAAACACAAGAGAAATGCGGCTCCATTGTCTAATGCAATAACATTGTCTGACACAGGAACTACATTTGTACGGGAGAATAACACAGTTAAACGATCAGTTACAGATGGCTGCACATATTGACATGTCTCTCCAGCATTGCAACTGTGGATCACCTGGGATGTGTTGTTGAAGACATTGCTAACAAAGGAATCAATATCCACATAACAAAATGCACAGAGCTCATAAATGCATTTGTAGGGCCTGAGCTAGTAAAGGACATTGGGAATGAGTCTTACTCGTTGATTATTGATGAAAGTCACAAGAAAGAAGCAACTGTGTGGTGATAAGATACCACAGCAATAAACTCTCAAATTATAAGCACATTTGGAGAAATAATCAACAATCCAGCTGGTAATTCAATGACCATTGCCTTGTTCCAGTTTCTTGATGAAAATAAATTGCCCATTGACATCTATGTCTGTTCCTCTACTCTCTGTCTCTCGTGTGGTGATGGGGAATGGCAGCAGCACAAACAGGCATGGGGATCACCAGCATGTCCCTCCTTCGGCCCCTCACTGGCTGGAACCCTGTTGCTGAGGGTCCCCACCTCTTAACCATTCACTATCAATCACTTGGTTTGATTAACCAATAACAAAGGGAGAAATGCGGAGAAAGCAATTTGATCATATTGAGATGGTCATTGCGGAGAAACCTATTGAATAATTGTGCTAACTTCTCTCTTGCCGCTGAAAAAAATGCCGTAGTTTTCAGTCCTTATTTTACCTCGTAAAAGAAGTGACATACTAACGTTTTCATTTTCATCAACAACTTTATATGGACGGAGCGCATTTGATTTGACGGCCTGTACATGTGCAGTTCGCCGCGAGTCGACCGTTAGACCCGATGACATGTTTATGCACATGAGTTTAGCTGGCCAACGTCGCCTACAAGTGTGATTCTGCCCATCTTCATACGGTACTGTCTTTGACTACACTTCTACCACAGTCCAAACATGCTAGCTAACTCTCTGACTCACCCTGTCCCTGTTTGCCCGCCTGCCCGCTGCTCTGGACGGGCATCAGAGCCTGGCGTACTGCGGTCTCCCAGGCCTGCCCGTCCCTGCCCGCCAGCACACAGTATACCAGCGTGCCCGTCACCACCTCGAACGAGTGCGCACTGTTGTCTGGCAACAAGGGGCCAGACAGTTGAGCGGGGCCTCGCACCTGCAGCACATTAGACAGAGGAAGCTCCTAGAGATGGAGGGAGGGAAGACGGGAAGGAGAATGGATGAAAATGTAAGGAAAAGAATGAGACATGGGATAATTTTATTTAACTAGGCAAGTCAGTTAAGATCAAATTCTTATTTACAATGACGGCCTACCGCGGCCTAACCCAGACGACGCTGGGCCAATGGGACTCCCAATCACGGCCATTTGTGATACAGCCTGGAATCAAACCATGGTCTGTAGTGACACCTCTAGCACTGAGATGCAGTGCCTTAGACCGCTGCGCCACTCGGGAGCCCAAAATAAGGAACGGTGGAAGACAGAAAAAAAACATTTGTTGATATTCTATTTGGCCACTAGAGGTCAGTACTGTCGTGTTGAGGTGACTGACTGGCCTTGGTTTGGGAAACGCCAGATGATTCTCATCCCATTTTTAAATGTTTTATTTGACCTTTATTTAACCAGGCAAGTCAGTTAAGAACAAATTATTATTTACAATGACGGCCTACCAAAATACCTCCTGCAGGGATGGAGGCTTGGATGAAAAATAAATGAAATAAAAATATAGGATAAAACACACATCACGACAAGAGACAACACTACATAAAGAGAGACCTAAGACAACATAGCATGGCAGCAACACATCAAATCTAATTGTATTTGTCACATTCACATGGTTAGCAGATGTTAATGAGAGTGTAGCGAAATGCTTGTGCTTCTAGTTCCGACAATGCAATAATAACCAACGAGTAATCTAACTAACAATTCCAAAACTACTGTCTGATACACACAAGTGGAAGGGGATAAAGAATATGTACATAAGGATATATGAATGAGTGATGGTACAGAGCAGCATACAGTAGATGGTATCGAGTACAGTATGTACATATGAGATGAGTATGTAAACAAAGTGGCATAGTTAGTGGCTAGTGATACATGTATTACATAAGGATACAGTAGATGGTATCGAGTACAGTATGTACATATGAGATGAGTATGTAAACATAGTGGCATAGTTAAAGTGGCTAGTGATACATGTATTACATAAAGATGCAGTAGATGATATAGAGTACAGTATATACATATACATATGAGATGAATAATGTAGGGTATGTAAACATTATATTAGGTAACACAGTATGGTTGCAACACAACATGGTAGCATCACAAAACATGGTACAAAAATTGTTGGGCACAGACAACAGCACAAAGGGCTGCAGTAGATATCTCAGATAGGGGCAGTGTGGTCTGAGGCTGAGCAAGGGGCAGTGTGGTCTGAGGCTGAGCAACAACCAGTGACCTACCTTGTAGTACTTGGTGCTTGTCTCATTCTGATACAGAGTAATATTCTTCCAGTCCAATATCCAGTAATGACGTTTCCTCTGACAAAAACAATAGGAAAGTATGTTATAGGTGTTCTCCGTCTCTCTGTGTGTGTGTGTGTGTGGGGGGGGGGAGGGGGGGTGATAAAAAATATATATTATTGAGTGCTGCCTTATGGGGCTCCCAATCACATCCGGTTGTGATACAGCCTGGAATCAAACCAGGGTCTGTAGTGATGCCTCTAGCACTAAGAAGCAGTGCCTTAGACCGCTGCGCCACTTGGGAGCCCTCTTTTGTTTTAGGCAAAGACCCAAAACAGCCACATCAAATTAATATTTGTCTTGATGAAATAACATGGAAAACAACCACTTTCTGTGCAGTTTTCATTTACCATCCTTACAAACCACTTAATGTAAATGTACGTTACTGTATTGTATATAGGCTGGTCATCTAGGTTAGAACCTGTAGACTTTCCATCACCATGAAGAAAAACAATGTTCAATACAGTAACTGAGTACATTGAGACATCAAGTGGTTTGCGATGTGGCTCAGCATGGTGCTTACAATGCTCGGGTTGTGGGTTCGATTCCCACGGGGGACCAGAGTGAAAATGTATGCACTCACTGCTGTAAATTGCTCTGGTTAAGAGAGTCTAGTAAAATAAACGAATAAACCATTTCAGTTCACATAGAAATAAGTTACATTTACAAATCCATTGATTTGATATTTTGCACTGGGCCTTTACTGGTCCTGTATTAGCAGACCGATGTAGACGTCTTCAGCGCGGGCAAAACAAATGTTCTTCTGCATCCCCCCTTCCCCCTCTGCAGCTACTGTGTGTGTGTTCTCACCAGTGTGTCGGTGTTGGTGTGATGCAGTAGCCAGCCCGCTCTCAGGACTCCACTGGTCCTTCTCTTAGTGTGACGAACTGATTGGACCACCCGCATCAGAGGAATATAACTACTGAAACACGGACTGGGAGAGGGGGGGGTGGAGTGGGAGGGAGGGAGGGGAGGGGGAGGGAGGGAGGGATGGATGGAGAGATAGGGTGGAGGGTTGAGGGGGAGGGATGGAGAGATAGGGAGGAGGGGGGGGATGAAAGAGGGAGAGAGGACTATTACAACTTCAGTTGACAGACACTGATGTACTATACTCTATCATAAGTAAGTAATCATCAAAACTCAAAGTGGAAACATACTGAACTTTACGTCCTATCAAAGCCCAGCATTTTGTTATCACTCTTACGTGATTGGTGGCTGTTGTCCCACCTCCTTGATCTCAGCAAATGGGTCCTCAGTAGACGGCTCATCGTCATGGTCTTCTAGTGATGTCATACTGCATCTCATATCCTCCTCCTCTGTGTCGTCCTTATAGCCCAGACTGGCCACGGAGTCTGTGTAACATCTTTACTGCATCAATACTAAACCACAACACTAAACCACTACAATAAACCACAACACTAAACCACTACACTGAACCGCAACACTAAACCACAACACTAAACCACTACACTAAACCACTACACTGAACCGCAACACTAAACCGCAACACTAAACCGCAACACTAAACCACAACACTAAACCACTACACTGAACCGCAACACTAAACCACAACACTAAACCACTACACTAAACTGGAAACACTTATCTCCCTCACTAGCTTTAAGCACCAACTGTCAGTGCAGCTCACAGATTACTGCACCTGTACATAGCCCACCTATAATTTAGCCCAAACAACTACCTCTTTCCCTACTATATTTAATTAATTTATGTATTTTGCTCCTTTGCACCCCATTATTTTTATTGCTACTTTGCACATTCTTCCATTGCAAATCTACCATTCCAGTGTTTTACTTGCTATATTGTATTTACTTTGCCACCATGGCCTTTTTTGCCTTTACCTCCCTTCTCACCTCATTTGCTCACATCGTATTTAGACTTGTTTATACTGTATTATTGACTGTATGTTTGTTTTACTCCATGTGTAACTCTGTGTCGTTGTATGTGTGGAACCCCTTTGCTTTATCTTGGCCAGGTCGCAATTGTAAATGAGAACTTGTTCTCAACTTGCCTACCTGGTTAACTAAAGGTGAAATAAATAAATAAATAAACCACAACACTAAACCACAACACAAAACCACAACACTAAACCACTACACTAAACCACTACACTAAACCACTACACTAAACCGCAACACTAAACCGCAATACTAAACCACAATACTAAACCACTACTAAATCGCAATACTAAACTGTCACTGAATAAGTAAATACAGTACACAGTCAATTACATATGCAGTTTTTCTTTCATCTTGAAAGCATTAGGAATAGTTAACATTTAAGGCCATTATGTTTGTCATTGTCTCGCACCTCCTTCCCCATTGGTGTTGGTCCTCACTCCAGGACAGTCAGCGGGGACCAGGGAGGACTCACAGCGACGATGGCAGTTCAGCTTACAGTCTATATATATATGAATGAGAGAGAGAGATCAACTTCAGTGCACAGACTACTGACACAGCTGTAACACAAGATCTGGAATCTGACCAAGTGATTGACATACCTGCTTCAGAAACGTGTGATTAGAAAAAGCATCATACATGTATTTAGTACCCCAGTGACCAACCTCCCAATCTGAACTATGACCTTCAACCCCTGACCTCAGGCCCCTCTCACCGGAGCACTGCAGGCCCTGACGGAACAGGCCCTTAAGGAGGTGGTAGCAATGTTGGCACACGGTGGGCTTGGTGTAGCTGTGGATGTGGAAGGTGTGTGGCACCCTGGCCCTCCCCGCCACGCCACCCTTTCCCTGGACCAGCCCCAGCCACACCGGTTGATCTGCCCACGACGGAGGTCTGGGCCCGGGCTTGAACATACTGATCTGGAAGAGGGAGAGAGGGGGAAATGGAGAGAGGGGGGAGAGGAAGAGGGAGAGAGGGGGGAGAGGAAGAGGGAGAGAGGGAGAGAATAACAAATATTTCATGTCAGATTTTAGAATCACACACATAAATGTCACTTAAACAGCGGAATGGATTCGGCCCATAATGACTGGTGCTGACCTCCTCCATACTGCCCCCTGCAGGTGTGGAGAGGGAGTGTGTCCGGGGCCTGGCAGGGGGGAATAAGGACAGGCTGGGGCCACACACACGACGGCGTGCATGGCTACAGTCACTAGGCAACTGCAGCGCACAGCGCTTATGAAAGTCTAACCCGCAACCTACAGAGACGAGAGAGATGTGAGACATAATTAAGACAATCTATTTAGGTAAAATGGTAGATACGACAAAGAATTCAACACAATTCAACATGAAATAAATAGTGAAGGTTCTCACTGCGATTAAAGACATGAAGGATCAATTATTACTGTATCTACTTCCTTACCTTCACATTTTAACCCTTGACGTACCAACCCCCACAGCATCTCCCCACAGTGATGACAGAAGGTGGGGGTGCGATATGATTGGACAGCCAGGGAGTGTGGGCGGATCTTTATCCTCGTCACAGTAGCTGATCCTGAGTCAGATCGTAAAGAGCAGATATTCCATTACTTTATCTGGACACTTAACGTACTACATTTCAGTACATTCAATGAACTATATGTGGGCCCTGGTCATAAGTAGTGCACTACAGGGAATAGCTGGCCATTTGGGACACAACCCCGGTCTGACCTGAGAGGATGATCTCTATGAGGTCGCCGTCCAGCAGTGCATCCTGGTCCGTGAGTCTGTGGAGGAGGTGTTCCGAGCCTGTCTGGTGTCTGAACAGGAGGACCTTCTCCCCAATACCCACCACACTACAGTCTGGAGCCTGCAGTACACAGAACATGATCAATCAGTATACATCGGCTGATCGATCAATCAAGGCAGAGCAGGAGAGACAGATTATAGAGGAGGTCTGTCTGGTTAACATCACCGAAAGCATGCAGACAGACGTTGGCATTGAGGGAGGGTAGGCCATTATAGCGAGAGACTGGTCATGGAACTATGTGAGCGCTGTCGTTAGGGGCCAGAGCATTGGGCCAGGAACCGAAAGGTTGCTTGATAGAATCCCCGAGCTGACAAGGTAAAAATCTGTCGTTCTGCCCCTGACTATGGCAGTTAACCCACTGTTCCTAGGCTGTCATTGTAAATAAGAATTTGTTCTTAACTGACTTGCCTGGTTAAATAAAAGGTTAAATTAAAAAAACAAAGAAAATAGATTTTCAATTAAGATGGAAACAAGTGTGAGTGTGTGTTTGTTTGAGTGTTTGTTCCTATAGACAGGAGAAGTGCAATGATCTGAGAGATACAGATTATTCACACAAACCGCATACAAGTTCTCACACAAAGACTACACGGGCCAACTGACCTGCTGCCTGGAAACAGTCAGAAGATCAAAGGATAAGGGGGCTGATTTGAGCGAGACAGGCACGGCGGTGTGTGTGTGTGTGGAAGGCTGTGGTTGGAAAGTTAGCTGCAGACACAGCTAAACCACACGGCAGCCCCTCTGGCTGATGAAGTAACATGGCCATCTCTCACAGAGGTGAGGTAGAGACAGAGGGGGGGGGGGGGATAACAGTCAAAATTGGAAATAAACACAGACATGTATTTTCCCAAGGGTGCGGAGTGAACCAGGAACAACCTGAACTCAAGTCTATTTATTCATATACAGTGTACATTAATTGGCATAAACACTAGAACAACAGCCCCCCTGGTCTCACTCTTAACGACACAGAAATAAAATGCCTCCTGTATGCAGATGGCCTGGTGCTACTGTCCTCCACAAAAGAGGTGTTACACCAACAATTAGATCATCTGCAAACAGTTGTCAGACCTGGGCCCTAACAGTCAATCTCAAAAAGACAAAAATCGATCCAAAATACTCATTTTTACTGGGCTTTACTAATAAACAACACACATCTACACATATTTAGGAATAAGAATCAGCTCCAGAGGGACATTCAACCTGGCTGTGAAGTAACTGAAAGACAAAGCAAGGAGGGCTTTCTATGGCATTAAAAATATATATTAAATGAAATGGCTCAAAATATTCAACTCAATAATATAACCAAATGCACTATATTCAAGTGAAGTGTGGGGTCCGCTTACAAAAGAAGAATTTGACAAATGGGACAAACACCCAATTGAAACTCTGCAAGAGCATCCTCAGAGTACAGAGAAAAACTCCAAACAACGCATGCAGAGCAGAATCCTCAGATCCTCAAAAAGTTCTACAGCTGCACCATTGAGAGCATCCTGACTGGCTGCATCACAGCCTGGTATGGCAACTGCTCGGCCTCCGACCACAAGGCGCTACAGAGCATACTGCGTACGTCCCAGTACATCCCTGGGGCCAAGCTTCCTGCCATCCAGGATCTCTATACCAGGCGGTGTCAGAGGAAGGCCCTAAAAATGGTCGAAGACTCCAGCCACCCAAGTCATAGACTGTCCTCTCTGCTACCACAAGGCAAGCGGTACCGTAGCACCATGTCTAGGTCCAAGAGGCTTTTAAACAGCTTCTACCCCCAAGCCATAAGACTCCTGAACATCTAATCGAATGGCTAACCAGACTATTTGCATTTGCATTAAGACTGCATTGTTGGTTAAGGGCTCATAAGTAAGCATTTCACTGTAATACCTGTTGTATTTGGGGAATGTGACTAATAAAATTGGATTGAATTTGAATCAGCCCAATTCCTAGTTCTGATTATTATCCTAAAAAGAGACAACAAATGTTATTCACCAGCCAGCTGGTTCTGAGGCTCGGTTCACTAACCGCTACCAACCCAATAAAGCCTCAGGCACTCACAATCTGGCCCAATAAATCCTCAGGCACTCACAATCTGGCCCAATAAATCCTCAGGCACTCACAATCTGGCCCAATAAATCCTCAGGCACTCACAATCTGGCCCAACAAAGCCTCAGGCACTCACAATCTGGCCCAACAAAGCCTCAGGCACTCACAATCTGGCCCAACAAAGCCTCAGGCACTCACAATCTGGCCCAACAAAGCCTCAGGCACTCACAATCTGGCCCAACAAAGCCTCAGGCACTCACAATCTGGCCCAACAAAGCCTCAGGCACTCACAATCTGGCCCAACAAAGCCTCAGGCACTCACAATCTGCCCCAACAAAGCCTCAGGCACTCACAATCTGGCCCAACAAAGCCTCAGGCACTCACAATCTGGCCCAACCACAAAAAAAATTGAAGGAAACTTTAATGCTATTTGACCACTGAGACTGAAAACCGAGGAAAACACTATGTACAGACTCAGTGAGCACAGCACTGTCCATAGACCGGTCGTCGCAGGCACATCTGGCTGCCCAGAGAGGACAGGATGTGCTCATTCTGCACCCAGGAAGAGATGGAGACAGCTGCATTTTCTGTCAAACTGTGACAGATATTCTGACATAAGAAATACATTATTCTCCAAAAATGATAAAAAACAATATGAAGAATTTGCAAAAAACTTCAATGATGAAGACAAACTTAAATACAAAACTTGGTGAAAAAAACTAAATGCTGTGTTTTAATCAGCCAAATGTGTGGCGTCCTGCCACAACCTGAGGGACAGACAGTGAGAAGAGTGTGATTATTCTTCATTAATATGTGTTGGAATTGCTGTTAATATGAGTGACATTGTCATTTGTATTGCTTAATTACAAACAGTCTAGTATATGTTGGTCTTTGACCATCGTTAATATATTTACTTTGACAATGCGTTTTATTTCCATGTCAATAAAGTATGCTGAACTGACTTAACAGAGACAGAGAGAAACAGAGAGAAAGAGAGAGATGGAGAGCCCGAAAGAGAAAGATTATATATAGCCACTGTATGGTATCACAACGATAGTCAGAGTAGTTGGCTAAAATAAAACACACAGGTCTGGGACTGAGTGTACAAAACATTAGGAACACCTGCTCTTCCCATGACAGACTTTCCAGGTTAATCCAGGTGGAAGCTATGATCCCTTATTGATGTCACTTGTTAAATCCACTTCAAGTCAATGTAGATGAAGGGGAGGAGACAGGTTAAAGAAGAACAATTTGTAAACCGTGGCAATGAGACATGGATTGTGTATTTACAAAATACGTTTTTTTATCCGAGCAGCTAATCGATCGCAGCAGCTGTACATAGCCCATCTGTAAATAGCCCATCCAATCTACCTACCGCATCCCCATATTGTTTTTATTTACTTTCTGCTCTTTTGCACACCACTGGGCCTTTTTCTTTCATGTTTTATGAGATGGGAGAACACATTGGGTTGGATCTTAGACCATTCCTCCAAACAGAATCTTTCCAGATCCTTGATATATTTGGTCTGTGCTTATGGACTCCCCTCTTTAATTCAAACAAAAGGTTTTCAATGGCGCTGAAATCCAGAGACTGAGATGGTCATTACAAAATGTTGGTTTTGTGGTCAATTAAACATTTCTTGGTGGAGTCGGATGCATGCTTGGGGTCATTGTCTTGTTGGAAGTTTCATTTGTGGCCAAGTTTCTGCCTCCTGCCAGCAGCAAACAGGTTTTTGGCAAAAATGTTCTGGTACTTGGTAGAGTTCATGATGACGTTGACCTTAACAAGGGCGCTAGGACCAGTGGAATCAAAACAACTTCATAACATCAAATATCCACCACTATATTTTACAGTAGATATGAGGTTATTTTCTGCACATTGCATCAATCTTTCAATGGCAAACCCACTGCTGGTGTGGGTGGACAAAGACCTCTATTTCTGTCTCATATCACCATAGCGCCGGTTCCAGGGCAGTTTAGCAAGCTCCAGGAGTTTACATTTGTTGATCACGCTAAATAAAGGCCTTTTTACTGGCCACGCCCCTGAAGAGCCTATTGCCATGGAGCTGGCATCTAATTGTAGATTAAGAGACTTGGGGACCCCAAGATGAGACCCAGTTCCGTATTTCTCCAACTGCCCTTGGACTTTTCCTTGCTTCCAGAAGCATCTTCTTCACTGTGCGTGGGGACAAGATACACAGGCGAGTTTACCACTGTTCAAGTGGTTTTAAACTTCTTAATTGCCGCCTTAATAGTTGAAAGTGATATATATTTTTAGCAAATTTGTTTTGCCCATTGCCTGATTTATGAGGGTCACTAACCATTTTTCTCTCTTCGTTTGTGAGCTTTTTGCCTTTCCCCCAGTGTTGGAAAAAGCACCCATTTGTCACACTTGAGTAAAAGTAATTATAACTTAATAGAAAATGACTCAAGTAAATGTGAAAGTCACCCAGTAAAATACTACTTGAGTAAAAGTCTCAAAATATTTGGTTTTAAATGTACTTAACTATCAGAAGTAAATGTAATTGCTCAAATATAGGTAAGTATCAAAAGTTAAAGAAAAATGTATAAAACATTTCTTACATTAAGCAAACCAGACGGCACAATGAAAAACAATGTTTATTGCCGGATAGCGAGGGGCACACTCCAACACTCAGACATAATTTACAAAAGAAGCCTGTGTGTTTAGTGAATCTCCCAGATCAGAGGCAGTAGGGATGGCCAGTGATGTTCTCTGTTTAGTGAGTCTCCCAGATCAGAGGCAGTAGGGATGGCCAGTGATGTTCTCTGTTTAGTGAGTCTCCCAGCTCAGAGGCAGTAGGGATGGCCAGGGGTGTTCTCTGTTTAGTGAGTCTCCCAGATCAGAGGCAGTAGGGATGGCCAGGGGTGTTCTCTGTTTAGTGAGTCTCCCAGATCAGAGGCCAGTGATGTTCTCTGTTTAGTGAGTCTCCCAGCTCAGAGGCAGTAGGGATGGCCAGGGGTGTTCTCTGTTTAGTGAGTCTCCCAGCTCAGAGGCAGTAGGGATGGCCAGGGGTGTTCTCTGTTTAGTGAGTCTCCCAGCTCAGAGGCAGTAGGGATGGCCAGTGATGTTCTCTTGATAAGTGTGTGAATAGGACTTTTGGGTGTCAGGTAAAATGTATGTAGTAGAAAGTACATTATTTTCTTTAGGAATGTAATGGAGTAAAAGTAAAAGTTGTCAAATATAAATAGTAAAGTAAAGTACAGATATCCCCAAAAACTACTTAAGTACTTTACACCACTGCTTTCCCCGTGGTGATGAATGACAAATGGATTTGACATGTGTGTTAACTCATTTTTTTATACCCCAGTGGCACAGGAAACCATGGAAGGCCACATTACAGTTTCTTAAAAAAGTAAAATGTTAATGCAGATTCAATTGTTTGATTTCATCTCTAGGAATCTTTAGTAGTAGCAATAACCTTTACACCTTGCATTTTGGGAAAAAAATGGTTACTTGGTAAACAAAATCTACTTTTCTATATTAGCTTAAAATAATACAATTCTCTCATTTATTTTGAGCATACATTATAGCGCAGTATTTGTATTATTTATTTGATGGTATTTTGTTCTCATCTTTAACAGGGGTGACAGTACTTTGCGAAGTGATTGCATGTAAGGTCTATAAGTTCACCTTGCGTTCTATGATCTCTGCAGCCAGTCTCTTGGCATGGCAGTAGCTGAGCTGCCCCCCAGACACCCGAACCACCTCCCTGAAGAGGCCTAGCTGGAACTGGACCAGAGCAGTGCCGAGAGGACCCTGGAGGGGCCCGGGGGCAGCGGTGTGGGGGGGTCGACCAGGGCTGGACTGGGTCATCGACATGCTGGAGAGAGAACCTACAGGTGCAGACACAGAGGGACATGGCAGAAAAGCAATAAACAATATGATTGATTGGTTTGTTAATGCATCAGACTACTGATTATTGTATATAGCACTGTTTAAATGAAAACAACTGAGGGCATGAATCTACTACACATACAACTGCATGTAGTAGCTTCAAGTGAAGACGTTTTGCTGGCACTTTAAGCTACGGAGAACATGCATCATTTCTTCAGCTTCCATGAACCTACAGTACATTGATGATCATTGGTTTCCAAGAGTGAAACAAAAGCTTACTTGATATTCCAGAGTCCATATGGTCCAGCTTACACCTTCCAGGCCTGATCTCCTCTCCTTCAACAGACACCTTAACATCCACTCTTAAAAGTACAGCTACTGTTGTGAACCTTTTCTTCACACTGGTGGGTTTAGTTTCCTCATGTGAAGCTGTAGGTTTATAACAGTGACAGGAAGCCACTGAGAATCTCACCTCTGTGTGGTACATCTTCCACTACTAACACCCTCAGCCCAGGGTGTGAACACACACACACACACACACGTTTATGTGAAATAGATCTGGTAACTTGTGTTCCAGGA
This sequence comes from Oncorhynchus gorbuscha, assembly GCF_021184085.1. Classification (NCBI taxonomy): domain Eukaryota; kingdom Metazoa; phylum Chordata; class Actinopteri; order Salmoniformes; family Salmonidae; genus Oncorhynchus; species Oncorhynchus gorbuscha. The sequence continues at coordinate 15,337,518 of NC_060193.1, forward strand.
TGCCCCTGGTTACACATGCAATATCTGTATTTAAAACTCATTTCAAATCAAGCTGTTTCATTGTGTTAAAAGAATGAGGAAACAAACCGATCAGGATCAGCTTGAAAAGTGGAGTTTTTCCTTTATTGAACCTTTAATAAAACATACACAATGTTGTTGGCCACTAACAATGAGACACACCCCCCCCCCTCCTACGGCTACATTCTAGTTTCCATAGTGACACACTGATTCACAGATGGTGAGGAGGGTGTTCTTACTTCTACATGAACATGTGGTATACATTTGTAGGAGCACTGTTTAGGTGTGTTCTTTGAAACATTTGTTGGTGTGTAAATACAGCATCTACAGACTACAGTCCAGTGTTTCAACAGACTTGTACATAGCTAGACAACATGGGTGCTTGCACATGTTGAGTGTGACAGAGATTGACAATTCTGTACATTATTTGCTGCAATGATACTTAAAAGCACTTTTCCATATTCCGCTCTCAAATGTTCCACTTTCCATTTCAATCACTGAATCTTTCGATTTTCTCACCAAACAGCACTTCATATTTCTATTTCCCCCGTTATCATTCATCATCAGTGTTCTCCTCCTCAGCCCTTCTAGCCTGTATTTGTCACATACTTAAGCTTTTGTTCCATCTGTTTCCCCAGTAAAAATCTAAAAATCCATCCCATTCCCACTTTACATTGCACTGAGCAACAATCAGGAGGTGAAACTCATTAGGACATATACTAATATACATTCTGTTGGCCAAGACTCTTGGTATCAGTCTTGGGACTCCTAACTCACAAACCAGACACTTAAAATAGCCAACACAACACAGTACACAGTCAACCTCTTCCCTCCCTGCCCCTCATCAAAGTAAAACCCAACATTCAAATCATCATTCAGAGTTCAACAACAGTGCCCCGCACATCGTCAATCGAGGTTGGAGCCAGTCACAGACAAGAATAAGACATAAATGATGAGAACATTTGGTGAAGGACTGTCATTGGTTAGATCAGAGATAAGTTCTCTGTAAACCAATCAGATTCTTTCCAAACAACATCAAGTTATAATAAAGGATCACTGTTGTATATAAAAAGATAAGGACATATCATGCTCTCATTGTTCAGTAAAGGCCAACCAAGGACAGATATCTATGATACGGTACCTACGGGATGCCTAATGCTTCCCTCTTACAGAAACACTGTATTGTATCATCTTAACTAATACGAGGGCATTACAACTATGTAGAGATCTAATAATATTTGGCTGGGGGAGAAACGTTGTGCTGTGGTAGCCATGTGACCATGCATTTGCTAAAACCAACGCTCAACATAGGAACACGTTCTCCTCCACAGCATCAGTCAGGCTAATAATGTGTTTTTCAGTACCAACACCACCGGATCACGTAAGAGAAATGGGACTTCAGTGGTGGAGTTAAACAGGCATTTGTACCACGCTTTGCTAACAGGCTGCACACGGACTGAGATACACTGGTACTGCTTGTCAGCATTTCCAGTATATTCCCCAAGTCTGAGATGAACTAAGATAACTTGGTCTCGCCATTCATTAGTGCACACCGTACAAAACCTTTTTGCAACAGAAAATGAAAATGAGAGTTTCTTATTGTAAAAATCCAGGTAGTTCCTCCCTGTTTCAGTCCGTTTTCTTCTGGAACCTGGTCTCTGATATGTTTGACCTTTAGCCAACTCTTATCTGTCATGTTCATAGTTGTCTGACAAGGCAACAAACGGAACAGTAGTTGATTAGAGCACAAACATATCTGACCAGATCAGGCTATAGATTCAGGGGGAAATTCTAACCTCCATTTTGTCAAAATTTCACTTCATATCAGTGGAAGACTAAGTTAGGACACCCATTAAGTGCCAATATTCTCCCCGTTTCTCTCTTCACTCTTTTCTGACTGTCCTCTTCCAGCGTCTGTCTCCAAATCAGAGGTTCTCCTAACCTCTAACCAGTTTAAACAAGAACCTGTCTGTGCGCTATATACAAAGAAAGAAATAGAAAATAACTTAAACCTGTATATACATAACCATTCAGACAGCAAAAAGGAGAGGTTAAACTGGTCAGCGCTGTTTTTTTCTCCCAGATGATGTTTAAATACAATGATTTATTTGACATCCCAAAAAGATTGTGTACCATCTGTCTTTTACATCGCTGAAGTTTCTAACAGCTGTAGTTCATACCTCGTCTTAAAAACAAATATGATTTATATGGCTTTCTTCACTGTGATTTCCATTGAATGGGTTGTTAGCATTCAGTAATCATGCCACTAGTGAGCGGAGTGTGATGCTTCTGTAACAGAGTTAGGAATGTACCGTAATGCTCCGCAGCTAGCTTGAAATGTTGCCGATGGAGCTAACCGATTGGTGCCTTTTGTATAGCTCAATCGTGTTCCCACGTTGTCATGGAAGGCGGTCACGTGTGTGACAAAACAGAGGATCACTGGTTCGAGCCAGGGATGGAGACAGGGACGGTGGAGGAAGCTAAACCGTTAGCGGCACACTGACGTCGGTTACACTTCTCTCAGATAGAAATCAGAATAGAACTAGCCTACCTAAGGTTGAGTGTCTGCATGAGAGTGTGCGGGTTAAGATAGAAATTCGTCACATGGCGATAACAATATGGATTCTGTCATGATGCTATGCCTCAGACTCACCATCATGAGTGTCTAGTGCAAAAATTCCACCTTCTAGTAAGCAGCATGCCGTTTAAATAGGATTTTCTCTACTTGTTTGATAGATGCCAGCGAAGTATATAGTAAAACAGACAGAGACGTCTGAGTCACTAAAAGCGTCAAGTCAGGTTTTTTTGTTTCTTTAGAAAATATGTCTTGAATGTGAGTGTTGGATCGGAAGTGTTTTGATCGCTTTGGGCGGCAAACTGCCTCTCCTCATTGGACTTTCTTCCTCCTGGTCCCGTCATTGGACCTTCCTCCTCCTGTCTCTGTTTAACCAATCAGGGAGCTGCGTCTTGACAAGTCCACATTGCTGGCACTCAGTCCTCTGCATTCTGATAGGCCGGTGTTGGCGTCCTGGAGAGAGGGAGGGAGAAAATAGAAAGGATATTTTTATTGATTTATTTCACCTTTATTTAACCAGGTAGGCCAGTTGAGAACAAGTTCTTATTTTCAACTGCGACCTGGCCAAGATAAAGCAAAGCAGTGCGACAAAAACAAGTTACACATAAAGGTACAGTCAATAACACAATAGAAAATAAAAATAGAAGTACAGTGTGTGCAAATGTAGAAGAGTAGGGAGGTACGCAATAAATAGGCTCTAGAGGTGAAAATAATTACAATGTTTGATAAAGGGTAGGCACCAAACAAGTGTTAACTAAATCTGACACTAATGAAAGTAAAATCATTTCATTCAGATGTACATCTCAGGAGCTCAGTGACAGCAGTCCTTGGCTGGTAACTAGCAGGTTAATAGCTCAGTGACAGTGATGGACAGCTAACACCAGGTACCTGTGAGGGGTCTTCTGCACTCTTGTTGAGGAAGTTGAGGGAGCTGGCTCTCTTCATCCTGAAGAACACACAGACAGACATTAAGGATCCAATTAGCCTCAATAGAAACAGTGTTATTGCCTGGGTTTTCCTTTAACATTAGGTTACTAACTCAAGTGCCTTGTCAGCTCCCCAATAAAGAACAAACCCACTGAGGCAAACACAAAACTGATTCACAGAGTATGAGCAGTGATGGGCTAGGGTGCAGACATACACGCAGTCTCTCTCACCCTGGGTTGCGGGGCTCCTGGGGGCCACTGCCCTGTAGTTTCTTCACCAGCATCTCACTGCTCCTACGCAGCGCTTCACGGATCTTCCCAAAGGAGCCGCTCCGACGCAATGAACCGTTACCTTCCTGAGAGAACAAGACAACCACTGCATATTAAAGGAGTGGCCTTTAAAACAGAATGTCATTTTTTAGGTAATTATTATTTTCAAAAACGTTTGTGTGAAAAAATGCTGTAAAGTAAGAATGCTTTCAAAAATATGTTTTTGAAAGAAAAGCACATTTGGTCCATTAAAATAACATCAAATTGATCAGAAATACAGTGTAGACATTGTTAATGTTGTAAATTACTATTGTAGCTGGAAACAGCAGATTGTTAATGGAATATCTACATAGGCGTACAGAAGCCCATTATCAACAACCATCACTCCTGTGTTCCAATTGCACATTGTATTAGCTAATCCAAGTTTATCATTTTAAAAGGCTAATTGATCATAAAAAAAACCTTTTGCAATTATGTTATGAAAACTGTTGTTCTGATTAAAGAAGCAATACAACTGGCCTTCTTTAGACTAGTTGTGTATCTGGAGCATCAGCATGTATGTTTGATTACAGGCTCAAAATGGCCAGAAACAAATAACTTTATGAAACTCATCTAGTCTTGTTCTGAGAAATTAAGGCTATGCCATGAAAGAAATTGCCAAGAAACTAAAGATCTCATATGATGCGGTATACTACTCCCTTCACAGAACAGCGCAAACTGTCTCTAACCAGAATAGAAAGAGGAGTGGGAGGCCCCGGTGCACAACTGAGCAAGAGGTCAAGTACATTAGTGTCCCGTTTGAGAAACAGACGCCTCACATGTCCTCAACTGGCAGCTTCATTAAATAGTACCCACAAAACACCAGTGTTTACGTCAAAAGGTGAAGAGGCGACTCCGGAAGGCTGTCCTTCTAGGCAGAGTATCTCTGTCCAGTGTCTGTGTTCTTTTGCCCATCTTAATCTTTTATTTTTATTGGCCAGTCTGAGACTGGGCAATAACTCTGCCTAGAAGGCTAGCATCCCAGAGTAGCCTCTGCGGGTACTATTTAATAAATCTGCCAGACTTGTGAGGCGTCTGTTTTTAACGGGCCTCTGTACACCTATGTAGATATTCCATAAAAGTAAATAAGCCATTTCCAGCTACAATAGTCATTTACAACATTAACAATGTCTACTGTATTTCTGATCAATTTGATATTTTAAATGGACAAAAAAAAAAGTGATTTTCTTTCAAAAACTAGGACATTTCTAAGTGACCCCAGACTTTTGAACGGTAGTGTACATCAAATCAATATTTGGTGTGACCACCATTTGCCTTCAAACAGCATCAATTCTTCTAGGTACACCTGCACACCGTTTTTGGAGCTCGGCAGGTAGGTTGGCCCAAATATCTCTGAGAAATAACCACAGTTCTTTGGATTTAGGCAGCCTCACGTGCTTCTCTCTCTTCATGTAATCCCAGACAGACATGATGATGTTGAGATCAGGGCTCTGTGGGGGCCATACCATCCCTTCCAGGACTCCTTGTTCTTCTTAACGCTGAAGATAGTTCATAATGAATTTCGCTGTATGTTTGGGGTCGTTGTTATGCTGCAGAACACATTTGGGGATCAGATGCGTCCCTAATGGTATTGCATGATGGATAAACATTTGCCTGTACTTCTCAGCATTGAGGGGACCATCAATTCTGACCAAATCCCCAACTCCATTTGCAGAAATGCAGCCCAAACTTGCAAGGAACCTTCACCTTGTTTCACTGTTGCCTGCAGACACTCATTCGTGTACTGCTCTCCAGCCCTTCAGCAAACAAACTGCCTTCTGCTACAGCCAAATATTTTCACTAATTAGTCCAGAGCACCTGCTGCCATTTTTCTGCACCCTAGTTCCTGTGTTTTCATGCATAGTTGAGTCATTGACCTTGTTTCCACGTCGGAGGTATGGCTTTTTGGCCGCAAGTCTTCCATGAAGGCCACTTCTAACCAGACTTCACTGGACAGTAGATGGTGTACCAGGGTCCCACTGTTTTCTGCCAATTCAGAGCTGATGGCACTGCTGGACATCTTCCGGTTGAGAAGGGAAGTAAACATGATGCGTCTCATCTGATGCAGTAAGTTTCCTTGGCCGACCACTGCGTCTACTGTCCTCAAAGTTTCCCGTTTCTTTGTGCTTCTTCAAAAGAGCTTGGACAGTACATCTGGAAACCCCAGCCTGCCTTAAAATGTCTGCCTGGGAGACCTTGCTGATGCAGTATACCTTGTGTCTTGTTGCTGGGTTCAGTCTTGCCATGGAGTAGGACTTTTGACAGTAAAATGTCTTCAGCAACCTCACCTTGTTAGCTGAGTTTGGCTGTTCTTCACCCAGTTTTATTCCTCCTACACAGCTGTTTCTGTTTCAGTTAATGATTGTGTTTCAACCTACATATTGGATCGATGATCATTAGCACCCGTTTGGTATAATTGTTTCATCATACACCTGACTATATGCCTACAAAATCCCTGACTTTGTGCAAGTGTACCTACGAGAATTGATGCTGTTGAGAAGGCAAAGGGTGGTCACACCAAATATGGATTTGATGTAGATTTCTCTCTTGTTCACTCACTTTGTATTTAGTTACTTGATAAATATAATATTTTAACATGTCTATTTTTTAAAGCATTCTTAGTTTAGAGCATTTTTTACACACCTGTCTAAAACTTTTGCACAGTACTGTATATCAATGTCTTTATCAGGTATATCATTATCTTTATCAGGCACAACAAACATCACACTAGATTTAAGCTACATAGTCATTAGTGTCAAAACGCTTCATTTCTTCAAACTTACGGGCGCGTCACAATATATATCTCAATTGTTCTTTTTCTCTCTAAATCAATTTGTTGCACAATTCTAGGTATATACACCGCATTTCAAAAAGTTTGGAATAATTTTATGAATTCAGGGCTTGTAAAATTATACCTAGGATAAATAAAAGCCTTCAACCATAAGACCCACTAATAATTACATTATTTTAACCTGCTGTTTTGAAATAATCACTGATCAAGCATTCAAGTCTACGAAAATGCCCCTTTTGTTACAAATGTAACCAGAACCGTGCACATCCACTAATAATGACCATCTTCTGGTAGCAGGCATTATAGAACATGAACACAGGTCTCATTAACAGCCTCTCAAGCACAAGCCCATGGCTAGTAAGTAGCCAGCTATTCTTTATATTTAAAGTCTGGCCAACTTGGATCTATTTGCTTGCTAACAAGGTAGAACAGTTGAGTTAAGAAGATGTTTTCATTCTGAGAAATAAGTGAGTTGGCAATTCCTTAAACAAATGCATATTTTTATACTCATTGCACATTTCTAAAACACAGACTAGACAGCTAGCACATAACAGTCTGTGGCTAAAACTCTGCTCGCATTACCAACAATCATGTTCATTGATACTCTCGTTTTAGTAGGGTCTGCTCGGTTCTAAAAGTTAGGAGTTGAGACAAAGAAATTATTGTGAAGTAAAAGTTAAGTTCTCCTCTATTACAAACAATTAAAATTATGTCTGAATGTGTTTCGTGTGTCTAGAAGACCGGTTATGTCGGACCAAACCTCAAATGCAAATTGTGAATTTAAACTGCTTGTTGTCAGAGAGAAATAAGGTGATATTTAGTTTCTTTGTTGTGAGTGGTAGGGGAGGGGCTTGGTGTCTGTGTGTGAGTGGGAAGGTGCACAGTACACACAGCACAGAAGGAGCGGAGACAAGACCATAAAACATTGATTCTTGCTAACAACATGTATTGGAATTCATTCCCATCCCTAATTTGACTGTATGTTCACACTTACGAATGCTTCATCTTTCAACAATAATAAGACAAAGGAGGTTCGTACCCCGTTCCACTCTGCTCCGTCGTCCCCCTCACAGTCCCCCCGCTGGGGCCCGTTGAGACCCTCCCGGCTCTGCCGTCGCTCACCCCCTCCTGGGGCCCCATCCTTCAGGAGCTCCACCACCTTACTCTGGTTAATGGCATCTATACCCTGGGGGAGAACATGATAATGAATCCTAAATGTCAGCAGGGTTGAAACAGAGTGTGTGAGAGCTTCAAGACTCTAGACTACAGTCTTTGATAATTGCACTGCCAGTGTCTCAGTGCTTGTACCTTCTTTTTCAGTGATTGTGTAGGACCTGCTTTTTTGAATGATTGCATAGTAAAACCTTTTTTGACTGAATGTGCAGTAACTGCTACCGATAGCGCATCACTGCTACCTGATAGCGCATCACTGCTACCTGATAGCGTTCTTTCCCTCTTTCTATCCCTCTCTCTCCCCCTCCCTCTCTCACTCTCATCACTGCTACCTGATAGCGCATCACTGCTACCTGATAGCGCATCACTGCTACCTGATAGCGCATCACTGCTACCTGATAGCGCATCACTGCTACCTGATAGCGCATCACTGCTACCTGATAGCGCATCACTGCTACCTGATAGCGCATCACTGCTACCTGATAGCGCATCACTGCTACCTGATAGCGTATCACTGATACCTGATAGCGTATCACTAGTGCCTGATAGCGTATCACTAGTGCCTGATAGCGTATCACTAGTGCCTGATAGCGTATCACTGATACCTGATAGCGTATCACTGATACCTGATAGCGTATCACTGATACCTGATAGCGTATCACTGATACCTGATAGCGTATCACTGATACCTGATAGCGTATCACTGATACCTGATAGCGTATCACTGATACCTGATAGCGTATCACTGATACCTGATACGCTATCACTGATACCTGATAGCGTATCACTGATACCTGATAGCGTATCACTGATACCTGATAGCGTATCATTAGTGCCTGATAGTGACAGCAAATTACTAGTGACTGATAGTGAATTACTAGTACCTGATAGTGACAGTGAATTACAAGTCCTGGATAGTGTAGGTACTAGTACCTGATCGTGTAAGTACTAGTACCTGATCTTGTAAGTACTAGTACCTGATCGTGTAAGTACTAGTACCTGATCGTGTAAGTACTAGTACCTGATCGTGTAAGTACTAGTACCTGATCTCTCAAGCACAAGCCCATGGCTAGTAAGTACTAGTACCTGATCGTGTAAGTACTAGTACCTGATCTGAGAAATAAGTACTAGTACCTGATGCAAGTACTAGTACCTGATCGTGTAAAGTACTAGTACCTGATCGCATGTACCAACAAAGTACTAGTACCTGATCGTGTAAGTACTAGTACCTGATTGTGTAAGTACTAGTACCTGATCGTGTAAGTACTAGTACCTGATCAAATGCAAAGTACTAGTACCTGATAAGGTGTATTTAGTACTAGTGGTACCTGATGGTACTAGTACCTGATCGGAAGGTACTAGTACCTGACAGAAGGAGCGAAGGAGACAAGACCATAAAACATTGATCGCTAACAACATGTACTAGTACCTGATCTGTATGTTCAAGTACTAGTACCTGATCGTGTAAGTACTAGTACCTGAGTGTGTGAGAGCTTCAAGACTCTAGACTACAGTCTTTGATAATTGCACTGCCAGTGTCTTGTACCTTCTTTTCTAGGACCTCTTTTTTTGCATAGTGATTGCAGGTAAGTACTAGTACCTGATCGTGTAAGTACTAGTACCTGATCGTGTAAGTACTGTACCTGATAGCATCACTGTACCTGATCGTGTAAGTACTAGTACCTGATCGTGTAAGTACTAGTACCTGATCGTGTAAGTACTAGTACCTGATCGTGTAAGTACTAGTACCTGATCGTATCACTAGTAAGTACTAGTACCTGATCGTCACTGTAAGTACTCAGTACCTGATCGTGTAAGTACTAGTACCTGATCGTATCACTAGTACCTGAAGCGTAGTACTAGTACCTGATCGTGTAAGTACTAGTACCTGATCACTGATGTAAGCTATCACTAGTACCTGATCGCTATCACTGTAAGTACTAGTACCTGATCGTGTAGTACTAGTACCTGATCGTGAAGTACTAGTACCTGATCAGTGAATTACTAGTACCTGATAGTGTAGGTACTAGTACCTGATCGTGTAAGTACTAGTACCTGATCGTGTAAGTACTAGTACCTGATCGTGTAAGTACTAGTACCTGATCGTGTAAGTACTAGTACCTGATCGTGTAAGTACTAGTACCTGATCGTGTAAGTACTAGTACCTGATCGTGTAAGTACTAGTACCTGATCGTGTAAGTACTAGTACCTGATCGTGTAAGTACTAGTACCTGATCGTGTAAGTACTAGTACCTGATCGTGTAAGTACTAGTACCTGATCGTGTAAGTACTAGTACCTGATAGTGATAGTGAATTACTAGTACCCAATTGTGAATTACTAGTACCCAATTGTGAATTACTAGTACCCAATTGTGAATTACTAGTACCCAACTGTGTACCTGACAATGAATTGCTAGTAACTGATAGTGATAGCGTATTACCAGTACCTGGTAGCGTATTACCAGTACCTGGTAGCGTATTACCAGTACCTGGTAGCGTATTACCAGTACCTGCTTGCGTGTCTTGGTAGAACACTCCTCCAGTGTCTCAGCTGCCTGTAATTTACCCTGTCTGCGGTACAGCGCCCCCAGGCTCTTCAGGGTGGTATTGACAGTAGGACTGACAGGAATGAGGTACATGTCAACATCATGTCATCATTAAACCACAATGTTAATATAATTTAAAACACTGAGTTCTGTGTATTTATCTCCCATTCAAATTAAGTTTAATACTAAGTCTCACCTGTCAACTTTGCAGGCCTTGTACCAGCTTCCATACTCTACACAGGGACTAGCTTCCTTCCTCTTCCCCTGAGAGAGAGGGGGGGCAAGAGAGAAATCGAGAAAGAGATAAGAGAGAGCGGAAAGGCCAGGAGAATAGAGGGGCAGTTAGCAGCAGTAGACATTAATTATGACCATATATAGACCCTCAATTATTAATACATGAATATTCTCCGTCTTTATTGGTCTACCCATCCATCAGAGTTCATAAGCTGCCATTAACAGGTATACAGAAGGACCATGGTTCAGATCAGTTATACTGCAGCCACCTTGCTCTCCTCTCTCTCCTCCGCATGCATCCAGATTGGCTTGTTGTCATCTGCAAGAGAAGAGGATGAAGAGAAGAGGGGATGAAGAGAGGAGGGGATGAAGAGAGGAGGGGATGAGTGGCATAGTTTTATTTGTATATTCATATATTTTGTTTCATGGACCAGAACCGCACACCGTGCGTAATGGACCGTATACCATACGTTTACCACGTTATGAACCGCACACCCTACGTTATGAACCGCACACCCTACGTTATGAACCGCACACCCTACGTTATGAACCGCACACCCTACGTTATGAACCGCACACCCTACGTTATGAACCGCACACCATACGTTATGAACCGCACACCATACGTTATGAACCGCACATCATACGTTATGAACCATGAACCGTATACCACGCGTTATGAACCGTATACCACGCGTTACGAACCGTATACCACGCGTTACGAACCGTATACCACGCGCGTTATTTAACCGTATACCACGAACCGTATACCACGCGTTACGAACCGTATACCACGCGTTACGAACCGTATACCACGCGTTACGAACCGTATACCACGCGTTACGAACCGTATACCACGCGTTACGAACCGTATACCACGCGTTACGAACCGTATACCACGCGTTACGAACCGTATACCACGCGTTACGAACCGTATACCACGCGTTACGAACCGTATACCACGCGTTACGAACCGTATACCACGCGTTACGAACCGTATACCACGCATTACGAACCGTATACCACGCGTTACGAACCGTATACCACACATATAACATATGGTATGAACCTTAAACTATATGTTGTGAACCGTATACCACACATATACCGTACGTTATGAACTGTATACCACACATACCGTACCTTATGAACCGTATACCGTACCTTATGAACCGTATACCATATGTTATGAACCGTATACCACACATATACCATACGTTATGAACTGTATACCACACATATACTGTACCTTATGAACCATATACCGTACCTTATGAACCGTATACCATATGTTATGAACCGTATACGTTTAGTATACCTTATGTTCCCTCACACGACAAATAAAAGGTATTTGCATTTAAAACCAAAATGGATTAATTTATGGCATATCATTAAAGATTATTCCACCTCAACGCAAATTCCGTGAAACCTACAGTGTGTGTGGAACACAAAGTGTCCCATGCCAGACCCCTGTACTGTGCTCTACTGAGCGTGACAGTGTTTAAGGGTTTGATTGGCTTCAAGGCAGTGCTGCATTAACATGTTTTACACACAACAGATAGCCTGTATTAACCCTGAACTGGCTGACTGGCCAGGACAAGACCACGCATGGTCAGCCAATGACCACAGGGTTTACAGGGTAGTCCCGGCCAGAATGGACATACTGTTGAATCACACATCTTCTAATGCAACATGAAGAGTTGGAGGTGGTTGGTCTGGTGGTAAATGTAGTAGTAGGGTGCATTCCAAATGGCACCCTATTCCCACAGAGCTCTGGTCCAAAGTAGTGCATTACATAGGGAATAGGGTGCCATTTAATTAATAATAATTGATTGGATTTATATAGTGCTTTTCTATCGAGGTACTCAAAAAGCTTTACATAGTAGGGGGAATCTCACCTCTTCCACCAGCAATGTGTTGCACCCACCTGGATGATGCATGGCAACCATTTCTGTGTCAGAACTCTCACCACACATCATCTATCAGGTGGAGAGGTGAGGAGTGATGTATGCCCATTAGGAATGAGGCCATGATGGAATGGGGCCAGGTTGGGAATTTAGGATGCAGCCCTAGCTTGTCAGTAAGTGTTGTGTTAATGTCCACTGTAGGACGGCTGGTCGTAGGAGACTCACTGTTGACTGATCCAAACTCCTTCTCATGTGCTCTGGTTAGGATCTCTTTGTACAGGGACTCAGCATCCTTGAACTTCCCCTGTTTGAGGTAGCATGTAGCCTAGAGAGATGAGATGAAACCTCAAATGGTTTGATGTGAAAATACAACTCAATACACAAGCCATTAAATGTAACAATACCAAGATTGCAAAAAAAACATCCGTCTGTTCAACTTGAATAAACTTGATTAAATCTCTCAGGGGGAATTCATTACTGAAAATGTAGCTCGTCAACCCTCTACGACAATGTCTAGAACCCCTCACCAGGTTGTTCTTGGTCTTGGCTACGTTGGGGTCATCAGCCCCCAGTTTGGACTGATAGATCTCCAGGGCTTGTCTGTAGTAAAACTCCACCTCCTCGTACTTTCCCTGGTTCTGACACAGCAGGGCCAGGTTGTTCAGCTGCTTGGCCACGTCAGGATGGTACTTCCCCAGGACCTGAACACACAACCATTTAAATACTTTACCTACAGAAAACGACAAGTCATACATATACTTTCACTTGTGAGTTATCATGGGCTATGAATTTATCTGACCAGGAAGAACTCTGTAATGATCCATACCTTCTCTCTAATCTCCAGGGCTCTCTTACAGAGCGGCTCAGCCTCCTTGTACTTGCCCCTCTTCCCGTAGAGCACAGCCAGGTTGTTGAGAGTGGCGGCTACCGCAGGGTGGTCCTTCCCCAGGGTCTTCTCTCTGATGGCCAGGGCATCGTTCAGCAGGTGGGCTGCCTCTTTGTACTTGTTCTGGTCCCTGGAACAAAACATCTCATCATGTTAGAAGATGAATACATGTACTACCAGTAGTTAATCATTAAGTCTTCAGCCAGCTAATCATCTGAGCAAGTGTATCTAAAACTATCCACACATCCATCCATCCTACACACACCTGTAGACCAGGGCCAGGATGTTGAGCATGGTGGCCACGTCAGGGTGGTCGTGTCCGGAGGTCTTCTCCAGGTCCTCCAGGGCCTGTTTGCAGAGGGGCACGGCCACCTCGTACCTCCCCTGGGAGGCGTACTGGATCACCAGGTTGTGGAGAGTCCTCAGGCGGGCCGGGATCTCATAGCCACCCTGCTGGGCCGCCACCTCTCCGCTGGGCTGGGCTGGAGGGGAAACACGGTGGAGGGGAAGCACAGCGGAGAAGGGAGGGGAAACACAGCGGAGGGTAAACACAGCGGAGAAGGGAGGGTGGGGAAACACAGCGGAGGGGAAACACAGCGGACAAGGGAGGGGGTGGGGAAACACAGCGGAGGGAAACACAGCGGACAAGGGAGGGGAAACACAGCGGAGAAGGGAGGGGGTGGGGAAACACAGCAGAGAAGGGAGGGGGTGGGGAAACACAGCAGAGAAGGGAGGGGGGTGGGGAAACACAGCGGAGGGGAAACAAGCGGACAAGGGAGGGGAAACACAGCGGAGAAGGGAGGGGGTGGGGAAACACAGCAGAGAAGGGAGGGGGTGGGGAAACACAGCAGAGAAGGGAGGGGGTGGGGAAACACAGCAGAGAAGGGAGGGGGTGGGGAAACACAGCAGAGAAGGGAGGGGGTGGGGAAACACAGCAGAGAAGGGAGGGGGTGGGGAAACACAGCAGAGAAGGGAGGGGGTTGGGGAAACACAGCAGAGAAGGGAGGGGAGTGGGGAAACACAGCAGAGAAGGGAAGGGGGTGGGGAAACACATTACTCAATATGTCTATAGGCATTTGGGAATGAAACCCTGTGACATCAAAGTTAGTGCCCTGCTACAGCTGATGATGTCACAGGTTTGGGTTCTCTATTGCTCTCCTACAGGTGTTGACTACAGTCTCTGGGTTGGACACATCGTAAACATATTTCGATTTTTTTAAATTATGTTAATCATTTAGACTTGTGGGATTCCCCTATATGGTCCTCTTCTTTATCAATTAATCAATCAAAACAGTAAATCATCATCATACCCTGTCCCTGGTCGTCATCGTTGGGGAACAGGTCGTCCAGGCTGTCTTTAGACGTCTCCCCTGCAGCCTTCTCCTCAGACTGCGACACGTCGTCATCAAACTTCTTGATCTTGTTCATGAACTCCAGGTGCTTCTTCTCTTCCTCCAGCTGGGCAACACTCTGCTCACTACGCTGCAGCTTGTGCTGGGGGGAGAAGAGGGGAAGAAGAGGGGGTATGGGTGTGAGGGAGGTGAAGCTCGACAAATGTTTTGCTTTGGAAGGGTATAAAATGATAGCATACTCCAAAATCTAAATTGACGAGATGAGCCCACATCATCGATGGTATACATTGGGACATGGACTCATAACACTTTAATCACTTTGGGTCTAGAAACATCTGAAAACCATTGATATTAGAGTGAACTACCAGTGCAAGCAGTATGTAGTGATATGCTGTACACGTACCTGTGTTCCTGCTAGCTCATCTCTTAACCACTGGTTCTCCTGACACAGTCGTCTGACCTGGGCTCTTAGCTTCTGTTTCTCTGACTCCACAGCACTCAGGTGACCCGACAGGGCAATGATCACCTGGGGGGAGAGAGAGAGAGGGAGGGATGGATGGAAGGAGGGGTTAACCCTCTAGAGTCTAAGCCGGAGGGGGGTTTCTACTAAGTTATGGAATCCTTATAAGGACCCATTTAGGTATCCCCAAAACATATAGTCATACAGACGTCTCATGGTCTGACAAACACGCTGTAGCTCTGCCACCTTTCACAGCAGATGCGGAAGGCAGATATCGGTGATTGAGACGCAGCCCACGGGGAAAGAAGAAGATATCTAGCTTAGACAGACAGATATTTACGGGGATCTATATTATGCTCATTAGATTTCCGCAAGGCCACAGAAATGGATTCAAGAGGATTAATTGAAGGAAGAGAGAAAGCTTTGAGAATGTTTCCGTTTCTAAAGAGTAAGCGGCTAGCCTTGGGGTGATGATCACCTGAAGAGAGGGACTCTGTTTGATCTATTCCATCTTTATTTATCTAGGCAGGTCAATTAGGAGCTAACTCATTTTAAATGACAACCTGGCAACTATTTGCCAGGGGGATGGATTCAAATAATACAGGAAAGCTTTGATAATGTTTTGGTTTCAAAGGGGGGGGGTCACGTGTGTATAATATTATTAATTTAGTGGGTGTTTTTTCTGTTCTATTGAACACATGTACACGTGTTTTAATACATGGTTTAATTGGAAATGTTTTTTTGTTGTTGCATATCCTATTATCAACAGAGACTCTGGAGCGATTAGGGTAAGTGCCTTGCTCAAGAGCACACCTTGTCGGCTCGGGCATTCGAAGAGCAACCTTCCTGTTACTAGCCCAACGATCTAACCGCTAGGCTACCTCCCATGACTGACTGCTTGTTGTAACCTATTCTGAGACCAGTGCAAATAACGTCCTCTTTGGAGGACAATAATATATTGTTCTATTCTACTCTATTCAAAACAGGGTGGGGAGGTGGAGGAGTGAGTTGAGTCGGAGCGAAAGCTTTGCATGTCTTTTGGGACGTTCTTTTACACATTTCATGTTTCATATCAGTCCATTAGTGTCTAAGGCAGATTCCCACTGGCACCTTCCTACAGGAACAACAACTCCCCTATTCTCTATAATTCAACGTCCTCTCTTTCTACAAGAGACATTATCTTTCTACAAGAGACATTATTCTAAATAAATCCTCTTGTTGAGTCTTAGTCACACAATGTACCACGTCGTCGTCGAGGACCAGAATCATCTTTCCCCCCCCTTCACTCATGATTTGTCATCATTGCATCATCATCCTGTACCTCTAAACCAGAGTAGTAAGCATCTTCCACTCAACCCATCTCTCCTGTCTCTCTTTCATCTCTTCCCCCTCACTGAATCCCTCAACCCCTTATTTGCCCCACATCTCTCTCCTACCTGTGCCTCTCCCAGGCCTAAATCTATGGCCTCCAGGCTCTTCCGCAGCAGGCCTGACTTCTCCTGGGCAGCAGGTGGCTGGGTGCAGTCCAGCAGGGACGTGAGGAGCTGGGCATGCTCCCCTCTGAGTGTCTCCAGGCCCTGCATCACAGTCTTTGTGTTGAGCACGATCTCATCCTGGGTCAGGCGCTCCAGGGCCTCCTCGCTGCGTGGGTACACCATGGTGGACATAACCTGAGTTCACACACACTGGAGGGGAGAGAGATTGTTTTGAGTTAGCATATTCTTGTTCGAAGCTCTTAGAATCAAGTCTAGTTGGAGAACGAGCCATCTAATCATATTACAAGACTCAGAAAAAAATAATGTCCGATTATGAGATTATTTCAAGGATGAGCATTAGAGGAACAAAATCCCTCGAGAGATTATGTTTACACAACTGTTCAGTCTGTTACCAACAACCAACCATGCCACAGCTCACTCCTCTGGGCCCTCTGCCTCTGTTCCAATGGGACTCATCTTTTGAGCTTGAATAAACCAATGAATGAGCTGTGAGCATTTCAGTTACAAACCTATTCGATGCATAGTTTGCGTGGCACTACCTTTATAGACAGTCTATATCGCGACTCGCGAGAGAACAGAATTGACTAAGTGGACTCATGGAAGTTAAAGACAGGCATCGTTGCAGACTTATAGCTGGACCGAGCAGAAATGCGCGACTCCGCGACTTCTCCTCCACTCCTCTGCTGTAGACGCGCACCTGTTCTCGTCTCGCGTCGCCAAGAGGCCCTCGCCCACACAATCACCTCCCTCCCCCACAATCCATTGACTGCAATGCACCAATATGAGCGATCCCGTAATTTCCCATCCGATTGCCACAACTAACAAATCTCTCAAACGCTGTATGGAACGTTTGGCAATTTGCAACGCTTGTTGTCGATCCATCTTACTGTCAATAGTAGCCTAGTATATGGACCAACACACTTTCGGAATCGCCCCTCTCACGGGATGACAAGAAATGAGAGACAGAGGATGAATGAAGGAGATCGACAGAGCAGAGCATTACAGGGAAATAAAATACATTCAGTATTTTTGAAGATCTAATTTATTACAAGATCTTGGCCTTTATCATACAAAGAATGATAGGCCTTAATGTCACACGCAGGCTCGTGTCCTATACAAAAAAAACACTCCGACATGTTTGTAAGCATAGAGGCAGGTTTGAGGCCCAGAACGAAATATGCTTCTGCAAGGGCTTTCTGCAATGGATGCGGTCGTGAGAGCACAGTACAAAGTATCTATGCTAATTCAATGAGGACCATGACAATTTCCCCAACACTTAAAATACGCGATGACTCGTCGAAACAACGTAGCGAACCAAGACGAGCTCGATTGGCAACATAGTAGAACGTTGGTGATATGACGAGGCTGGTCTGGGAGAGGAGCACAGGTATGATTTTGTAGCCCAACTCTCTCGATTGGACGTAAGAATATAAGCCAATACAATTCATATACTGTTAAAAAATACACTGATAAACCTCGTAATGACTCTCAATCCACACGTTACCTTAATTCGAAACGGTCCTATTTCCCCCAAGACAAGTGCGCTGCCCCCGGTAACCTCGAGCTCAAACAAAGCACCACGGACTGTTGTGATGCTCCACTTCAATCCCTTTTTGTAAGAGTGGGCGACGCTCCTGAACCGCAAGGCTGAAAAGATAACGGTACCGATATTAACCTGCGTTTACATAAAGATTAACGGTATAATATCACCGATTTTTAAAATGATACGTTTTCTACAGCTAAGCAAATTGTTAAATGGAGTCAGGTAACTTAACAAAAGTGGGTCTGTGCACCACGATAAACATCTATTTACCTTCTCTCTCCCCAGTCCGCCCGCCGGTTAAATCCTGATGACACGTTACTCGGTCTGCTGCACTATAAAAATAAACCCACGACACACCACTGGTTTTAATCCCGTTGTATAACGTCGCTGCCGTCTAAAAGCGAGCAAATTCCAAGCAATACATTGTAACCAATTATGCTAGCATGGCTGGCTGGCTGGCTGGCTAGCTAATGAATTCGAGCCTGCTACGAATTAGCCTAGTCAATGTTCTCGTCTTCCGTAACTTGAACCGGAACAGCGCTCTTAAATACAGGAACACTATTTGCCGTGATTCGGCATCGTTCTATCCATCGTCAGAATTTGTTTTAAAGATAGTGCGGGACTGGTACGTTCTCTCTCAGTTGGAGAAGTGTGTTCCAAGGATGACAGTCGCTACCCGAAAATGGCTGTTGTCCGAATTCTCCCACAATCCACAGCCTCAGTCTCAGTCAGCCCTGGCGCTATGACATCACCCCCCCGGGGAAGGGGCCTCAGTCTCAGTCAGCCCTGGCGCTATGACATCACCCCCCCGGGGAAGGGGCCTCAGTCTCAGTCGGCCCTGGCGCTATGACATCACCCCCCCGGGGAAGGGACACGACGTTCATTCTTCACTCTAATGTAGACCTATATTAGGCTATATAGATGGCGCGATTTTCATGTTTTTAAAATGTACTGATAGGCACACTCCAACACTCAGGCATAATTTTACAAACGAAGCATGTGTGTTTTGTGAGTCGGCCATATCAGAGGCAGTAGATGACCAGGGATGTTATCTTGATAAGTGTGTGAATTGGACCATACAGCTAGAGTCCTGCTAAACCTTCAAAATGTAACGAGTACTTTTGGGAGTCAGGGAAAATGTATGGTGTAAAAACGAAACTATTTTTATTTACGAATGTAGTGGGGTAAAAGTAAAAGTTGTCAAAAATATAAATAGTAAAGTACAGATACCCCCCAAAACGACTTTAGTACTTTAAAGTATTTTTTACTTAAGTACTTTACATCACTGTCTAGAGATGCCAGAAAAAATTTAACTGAACTTAAATTTATAAAATAGGTTGTTAATTCCTAGATTACTTTCAAATTAATGAACATACACCAGAGGACATAAAAATCAGGAGTATTTATTTAAAAAACAATGAACAGTTCCACTTTTCCATCACACAACATAAACATAAAAAAGCAGTACTACAAAAGATTTCAAATAAAAAACAAGGACTAAGATACATTACAGAAGTACATTTGTTTTGTATGTACAAGCATTATTATTGTTTATAGGCAAAAGGCAAAAAAAAGCTGCTGAAGAAACAATGGCATGTGCAAAAATACTCTCCAAATCCACAAGCGTTAGAATCCTCCCCTCAAACTACTAGCTACCAAGCATAACTATGGTCTATGCAGTGTTACACAAAAAACAATTCCCTTCTGTGATAGGCTGCTATGTTACAAGCAGGGAGATCCTTTCAAATGGGTTATATTAGATGCAAAGCTTGTGGAATCCTGACAGAGACTCTAGATCTTACGGTTTGTTCCAGACCTCTCACTCCATTTGTTCTGAAACACATTGTGATGATAGAGGAGAGGAAGGAGATTATTGATAATTAAAGGGATTTATTAATAGATCATATTGTTCTTCCCTTCACTAGGGACAGGTGTTTTTCAGGATCATGTGACCTGAACAGGAAGACCTGGTTATAGGTTTAGACCAAAGACGGTGGATAAATGAAGATATCTTATGTGATAGCAGCTGGGTCTGGTCTACTTAGTTAATTGACTGTATATGAACCAGAAAAAAACGAGGGAGCGAGATGTCTTGCTTCCTCTTCCGTCTCTGGTATTGACTATAACCAGGGCCCAGAGTTGTTCTAAGTCACATGGTTAGGAATAACTGCTGTCCCTAGGTTCTGACTGGAGGGAGTACAACTATGACCGGAAGTTACTTTTTCGTAGCAGGTTAGGAGAAATAAGCAGCAGGTTAGGATAATTAAAGTGGCAGATTAGGATACTTAGGTTAAGGTTAGGAAAAAGGTTAGGATTAGCTCAAATTTTCTCCTAACCTGCTACGAAAAGTAACTTCCGGTCGTAGACTATACTCCCTTTAGTCACAACCCTGTCCCTATACGTTAGTCATGAAGACCATCACAACCACAGATCAGTACAGCTAGAGACACAGATCAGTACAGCTAGAGACACAGATCAGTACAGCTAGAGACACAGGTCAGTACAGCTAGAGACACAGGTCAGTACAGCTAGAGACACAGGTCAGTACAGCTAGAGACACAGGTCAGTACAGCTAGAGACACAGGTCAGTACAGCTAGAGACACAGGTCAGTACAGCTAGAGACACAGGTCAGTACAGCTAGAGACACAGGTCAGTACAGCTAGAGACACAGGTCAGTACAGCTAGAGACACAGGTCAGTACAGCTAGAGACACAGGTCAGTACAGCTAGAGACACAAGTCAGTACAGCTAGAGACACAGATCAGTACGGCTAGAGACACAGGTCAGTACGGCTAGAGACACAGGTCAGTACAGCTAGAGACACAGGTCAGTACAGCTAGAGACACAGATCAGTACAGCTAGAGACACAGGTCAGTACAGCTAGAGACACAGGTCAGTACAGCTAGAGACACAGGTCAGTACAGCTAGAGACACAGGTCAGTACAGCTAGAGACACAGGTCAGTACAGCTAGAGACACAGGTCAGTACAGCTAGAGACACAGGTCAGTACAGCTAGAGACACAGGTCAGTACAGCTAGAGACACAGGTCAGTACAGCTAGAGACACAGGTCAGTACAGCTAGAGACACAGGTCAGTACAGCTAGAGACACAGGTCAGTACAGCTAGAGACACAGGTCAGTACAGCTAGAGACACAGGTTAACACACAGCAGGTCAAGTTGGAGACGACAGTCACACAGGAAGAATAGGCCTAGAGAAGGTAGGAAAAACAACAAACATGTAAACGGTGAGACCGGTGAAAGACCGGGACTGAACTGTGAACAGGGGGAGAGGAGAGGCAGAGTAAAACAGTGGAATGTTTCATGGTAACATCATCTTTTTCTAACATTGAAATACATTATTTTGGAACAAGAATCATGATTTAAAGTTTTGTTTTGTTGTTGTCACCAAAAACACTGAACACCTATATCTACACCTATACCTACACCCTCTCGTCAGCTTGGCTGTTATATCCATGTAACAGACATTTTTGGCAGTGATTTTTTGTCTGTCCCGTTCGTTGAATACTTACGATTCCCCTATGAAAAGAAAGCAGTTCAAATAGAATCATATCTTACACTCCTTATTATGCTAATAACACGCTACAAGGCAAAGAGCAGTTGGAGCTCTGGCAGTAGATGTCGCCCATTACGACTGATTCAGGGTCAGGTAGTTTTAACTCCCCCTAATGGTTATGGTTAGAACTGGAGGGCCTGGTAATCTGATCCTAGATCTGTGGTTAAGGAGACACATCTACACATCATAGATACAACCACGTACATAACATACATAGATACAGTCAGTTAAAAGATGGGTCCAAGTCCAGATGAAGATATGTGTCTGGGTCTAAGCCCGTGGCTGGTGGGCAGTGACACGTAATAAGAGCAGCAGAGTTTGATGGTCTGCTTTGAATAGTGCCACTGCCCTGGCCATATCTCTCTTTGGTACTCACAAGGGAAGTTGCACAAAGTATCCAAGCTCACAGGCTACAAAGTTACAAGGTCAACTGACTATGGAGTTTGGGGAGAGATTATTATGGTGCGTTTGTGTTCAAAGAACAACAGAAAATGCTCTAATGAAGTAACAGCTGGTTCTGGCCTATAAAAAGTGTTTTCATTTGTAAATTAACAGTCCGCTATCTCTCCTGCCATCAGTTTTTTTCTCTCTCGAATTAAACGAGACATTCACTGATAAAATAGGTTTAAAACTTCCAAAAATGGAGTGTTCCTAAATAATGACGCTTCTGACGACAGTGAGATCAAATAAACGAAGACGCGATCAATGAATATTATCTGCATTCAAATGAAGTTCATGGGATATCTCCAATGACTGTCGGAAATGCATCCTCGTACTGTGAAATCTTTGCAGGCTATCATTCAGACTTATTTGTGGAACATGCATAGCTGTGTATTCATTCTCAGTGAGTTTGAAGGCCTTGGTGCAAAACCCTTCCTTTGTAAGAGCCCCCCCGCCCCAAAAAAGAGAACAGGGACAGATATTGAGTTAGTTACACGAGATGTTGACGTCACTGCTGAGGAACCTCCTACCTCCAAGTTACCATGAAAATCATAATAATAACAGCAAAATTGGACACAACGGCATTGTAATACTTGACATTGGTCATAATACTTTACAGTGCACAGGTGGGGTTAGGGCTACAGGTGACCCAGCGCTAAGTTACTCACGACTGGTCAGCGTTCAGGTGGGGTTAGGGATACAGGTGACCCAGCGCTAAGTTACTCACGACTGGTCAGCGTTCAGGTGGGGTTAGGGCTACAGGTGACCCAGCGCTAAGTTACTCACGACTGGTCAGCGTTCAGGTGGGGTTAGGGATACAGGTGACCCAGCGCTAAGTTACTCACGACTGGTCAGCGTTCAGGTGGGGTTAGGGCTACAGGTGACCCAGCGCTAAGTTACTCACGACTGGTCAGCGTTCAGGTGGGGTTAGGGATACAGGTGACCCAGCGCTAAGTTACTCACGACTGGTCAGCGTTCAGGTGGGGTTAGGGCTACAGGTGACCCAGCGCTAAGTTACTCACGACTGGTCAGCGTTCAGGTGGGGTTAGGGCTACAGGTGACCCAGCGCTAAGTTACTCACGACTGGTCAGCGTTCAGGTGGCGTTAGGGCTACAGGTGACCCAGCGCTAAGTTACTCACGACTGGTCAGCGTTCAGGTGGCGTTAGGGCTACAGGTGACCCAGCGCTAAGTTACTCACGACTGGTCAGCGTTCAGGTGGGGTTAGGGATACAGGTGACCCAGCGCTAAGTTACTCACGACTGGTCAGCGTTCAGGTGGCGTTAGGGCTACAGGTGACCCAGCGCTAAGTTACTCACGACTGGTCAGCGTTCAGGTGGCGTTAGGGCTACAGGTGACCCAGCGCTAAGTTACTCACGACTGGTCAGCGTTCAGGTGGGGTTAGGGCTACAGGTGACCCAGCGCTAAGTTACTTACGACTGGTCAGCGTTCATTTTAGATGCCAAGAGGACTAGTGTGTTGCTTAGAACACATCGTCATTTAATAAAATCAAGAGAACAATGCCGACCACAATAACTGATTGATAAAGGGACCAGCCTTACAGACAGCAGTAGAGTTTGGACAAACAGTGAGCTCTGAATTTGGAGGACTGGACTGGACTGTGTTGTTCAAAGAAAGTTACAATGTTGTTACAACATCAAAGCGGAACATTTCAATTTTTTACTCTTCATATCATATCAACGTATATCATTGGTGAGATAAAAGCTTTTTCTTGTATTTAGGGAGCAGGAAAAGCATTGCTACTGTAGGTGTTGTCTGTTCCATTTGTCATGCACAGTTCCCCTCCATACCCCATAATAACCATGTCATTACTGTTAACACAATATGATGTTCTTGTTATAACTGGCAAGTGGGTGGTGGAGTTTACAGCATGCAGGCCTGGGTTAGAGCACGGATTGACCGTTGGCAGGTTCGATGTGATAAGAGACCTGGTCAGGGTTAAAGGGTCAGGGGTTCATAATGGGAGTTATTCGTGGGGTTGCACCTCATCGTTACGGTTAGTTGAACGGCAGTTAGTTATCTTGTGCTGTGTTCCCCTCATACACACACCACACAGGGAGAGAGGGGCATTTTAATTCATTAAAGTGACAAGTAGCGCTCCACCCCTTCCCTCCATCCCTCCCTCCTTATAGAGAAATAAAACAAATATAGAAAAAACCCTCCATCGTGACTGACCAATACAAGTGCCATGGCGTTCTGAGAGGCGGGGTCTGTGTGCGTAGGTGGGACGGGACTGGCTGAGGCAAGGGGGCCAAGGGGGAGGGGTAAAGGACCCTAGGAGGGGGGTTTGCTGTAACCAAACAGTCCAACAGGGAAGTACTTGACGTGCGTGGGCCACTGGGCGGCCAGTTGGAAGAACTTGACGTCGTTCCACTCCACTCCGTCTATGGACACTGCAGGGACACACACAAGGAAGGAGACACAGATAAGTATGGCTGTTGCTCAGACAGAGAACACCTGGGGCTGTGTCCAAAATGGCACCCTATTCCCTATATAGTACACTACTTTTGACCAGGGCTATTCCCTATATAGTGCACTACTTTTGACCAGAGCCCAATGGGCCCTGTACAGGGAATAAGATGCTATATCTGACACACTCTGAGAGACACTTAAGAGGTCCATTAACACAGCCCATTCTCCATTTCCTCTTTCCTACAACATCCCCAATAAATCATGTTCCCCTCACCCTGGCCTCACTCCACCCTTACCCCGTTTCTCTTCCTCCTCCTATTTTCAGAGATTCCTCTACAATACACCTTCACTGGATCATCCCTCCCTCCCTCCCTCCCTCCCTCCCTCCCTCCCTCCCTCCCTCCCTCCCTCCCTCCCCTCCCCCTCCCTCCCTCCCTCCCTCCCTCCCTCCCTCCCTCCCTCCCTCCCTCCCTGTGTTATGTTGCTGTACCTTTCAACATGGTATGATGCTGCTTGGCAGAACAGATGAGTCTGCTGATGGCCTCGATGACCTGGCTCTTAGAGTCTACGTCCTTCTCCTTCGGTTTCTTACCCAGGAAGATGGTGGGAACTACAGAGAACGAGAGTGACATAGAGAGAGAGAGAGAGAGAGAGAGAGAGAGAGAGAGAGAGAGAGAGAGAGAGAGAGAGAGAGAGAGAGAGAGAGAGAGAGAGAGACAGAGTCAATCTTCATAACAATACAATTCAATGCACGGAAGAAAGAAAACCACAACTAGAGGGCATGTATACATTCCACCTCCTGTCTCCATATTAAAAACTGTTGTAATGCTGAATGACTTTGCCTGTGTATTATAAAATAAATGATATTCTAAAACTCTTTACCCTTCTTGTTCTTCTCCTTGGTGACCACCGTCATGGCCATGGTGCTGACCTGGGCCTGGGTCTCACTGATGCCCCCTCCTGGTAGCCTGCTGACCTGCAGGGACCTGAAGGCACTCTTCAGGGTGTTCTTACCGCCCGTGTCACGCCGTTCCCCGTCACGTCGCTTCTCCGCCAGCGACGCCAGCCAGTAGTCCACCTGCAGCCCGATGGTGTCCACACCATGAGGCATACTGGGGCTCCTGGAACAGGAAGGGGAGGGGCCGGAGACAGGAAAAGGTGGGGGTTAGGGTACAATGCAGGAAAGGGGAAATGACGGAGATTCTTAGTTAAAAATGCCAAAAGGCTGTGTTGTTTTGGGAGGTTTAGGTATGGGGTATTTAGTGACAGAGCAGGTTATGGATTCAGGGGCATCCATGTCAAACAGCGCATCAACCCTGACCCTGAGTCAGGTCACGCCACAGAGGACAGTAGTGTCTGTTACAGCACCAAACCCCATCACAATGATGGGCTATAACACTAGAACCTGCTGATGTTGCTGTGTTTGTTTTTGTCTGTGGTCAGACTTGACTTTCAGCAGGACAGACAAGAAGGGGACAGAATGAACCTGAGATGGATGATCTGATCTGTTTTGAGGAGAAAAGGGACTGTTGGGAATATTTCTCTCTCTTTTTACCTCCCTCTCTAACTCTTTGTCTCTCTCTCCATCCCCCTCTCTCTTTCTAACTCTTTCTCCATCCCTCTCTCTCTCTTTTTACCTCCCTCTCTAACTCTTTGTCTCTCTCTCCATCCCCCTCTCTCTCTTTCTAACTCTTTCTCCATCCCTCTCTAACTTTGTCTCTCTCTCCATCCCCCTCTCTCTCTTTCTAACTCTTTCTCCATCCCTCTCTCTCTCTTTTTACCCCCCTCTCTAACTCTTTGTCTCTCTCTCCATCCCCCTCTCTCTCTTTCTAACTCTTTCTCCATCCCTCTCTCTCTCTTTACCTCCCTCTCTAACTCTTTGTCTCTCTCTCTCCATCCCCCTCTCTCTCTTTCTCCATCCCTCTCTCTCTCTTTACCTCCCTCACTAACTCTGTCTCTCTCTCTCCATCCCACTCTCTCTCTTTCTAACTCTTTCTCCATCCCTCTCTCTCTTTTTACCTCCCTCTCTAACTCTTTGCCTCTCTCTCCATCCCCCTCTCTCTCTTTCTAACTCTTTCTCCATCCCTCTCTCTCTCTTTTTTCCTCCCTCACTAACTCTGTCTCTCTCTCTCCATCCCTTTCTCTCTTTTTCCACTCTCTCTTAGAGAAGAGGCAACGCTGTCAGGTCCTTGGGGGCCACAGTGTATACTCTCTATAGGTCATGGACTTAGACATAAAATATGTGTCCAAACACTCTCTGGCACTTATATGATCCATTCATGATTGCCCAGAAAGAGAAGAGAAGACGTAGCAACTGGAATGATCCTCTAATAAGAAATAAAAGACGACAGCCATGCCAGGGGTTGCAGACCTACCCCTGTACTGCCTGAACACTGCCCATGGAGGGAGAGGAGGGGGGGAGTGGCAGCCTCTTTGATCAGCCCAGCGGGAGAGCTGTGGGAGGGAGGGGATGTAGAAGGAACAGCAAGGCTCACTGCCACACACTCTTCTGTGTCTCCTAGGCAAGAATAGATGATGGTGAGATAAATGTTATTATTTGTTTCAAAATAAGTATATATACACTACCGGTAAAAAGGTTTAGAACATCTACTCATTCAAGGTTTTTTTTTTTTTTTTACTATTTTCTACATTGTAGAATAATAGTGAAGACATCAAAACTATGAAATAACACATATGGAATCATGTAGTAACCAAAAAAGTGTTAAAAAAAAATTCAAATATATTTTAGATTTGAGATTCTTCAAATAGCCACCTGTTGCCTTGATGACAGCTTTGCACACTCTTGGCATTCGAGCATACCAGCTTCACCTAGAATGCTTTTCCAACAGTCTTGAAGGACTTCCCAAATATGTTGAGCACTTGTTAGCTGCTTTCCCTTCACTCTGCGGTCCAACTCATCTCAAACCATCTCAATTAGGTTGAGGTCCGGTGATTGTGGAGGCCAGGTCATCTGATGCAGCACTCCATCACTCTCCTTCTTGGTAAAATAGCTCTTACACAGACTGGAGGTGTGTTGAGTCATAGGCCCTCTAAGCCCAAACCAGAAGGGATGATGTATCGCTGCAGAATGCTGTGGTAGCCATGCTGGTTAAGTGTGCCTTGAATACTAAATAAATCACAGTGTCACCAGCAAAGCACCCCCACACCATCACACCTCCTCCTCCATGCTTTATAGTGGGAAATACACATGCAGAGATCATCCGTTCAACCACACCACGTCTCAGAAAGACACAGCGGTTGGAACCAAAAATATCACATTTCCACCGGTCAAACGTCCATTGACCGTGTTTCTTGGCCCAAGCAAGTCTCTTCTTCTTATTGGTGTCCATTAGTAGTGGTTTCTTTGCAGCAAATCGACCATGAAGGCCTGATTCACGCTGTCTCCTGTGAACAGTTGATGTTGAGATGTGTCTCTTACTTGATCTCTGTGTAGCATTTATTTGGGCTGCAATTTCTGAGGCTTGTAACTCTAATGATCTTATCCTCTGAAGCAGAGGTAACTCTGGGTCTTCCTTACCTGTGGCGGTCCTCATG
The DNA here is from genome assembly GCF_021184085.1 of Oncorhynchus gorbuscha. Classification (NCBI taxonomy): domain Eukaryota; kingdom Metazoa; phylum Chordata; class Actinopteri; order Salmoniformes; family Salmonidae; genus Oncorhynchus; species Oncorhynchus gorbuscha. The sequence goes on from NC_060193.1 coordinate 15,365,735, forward strand.
AGAGCCAGTTTCATCATAGCGCTTGATGGTTTTTGTGACTGCACTTGAAGGTACTTTCAAAGTTCTCGAAATTTTCCGGATTGACTGACCTTCGTGTCTTAAAGTAATGATGGACTGTTGTTTCTCTTTGCTTATTTGAGAAGTTCTTGCCATAATATGGACCGGGTCTGTATTACCACCCCTACCTTGTCACAACACAACTGACTGGCTCAAACCCATTAAGAAGGAAAGAAATTCCACAAATTAACTTTTAAGAAGGCACACCTGTTAATTGAAATCCATTCCAGGTGACTACCTCATTAAGCTGGTTGAGAGAATCCACAAGAGTGTGCAAAGCTGTCATCAAGCCAAAGGGTGGCTATTTGAAGAATCTCAAATATATTTTGATTTGTTTAACACTTTTTTGGTTACTACATGATTTTCATGTGTTATTTCATAGTTTTGATGTCTTCACTCTTATTCTACAATGTAGAAAATTGTAAAAAATAAAGAAAAACCCTTGAATGAGTAGACATTCTCAAACTTTTGACCAGTAATGTAGATGTCATAAAATAGGCATGCTTTTTGGAAGATATATCTTAGAGGTAACAAAGTGAATGTCTTGATTGCTTTTTAAACCACCTACCAGTAGAGGATGGACCATGCTCAATCAGACCAACCTTCACCACCTGAGAGACATGACAACATCCTGTTACTGCAACATCAGGAAACATCAGGAAAAACACCTCATGTTCCTATAGAAACTCAAGGGTAGCTCTATGGAAGAGGCCACAGAGAGAACTAGACGTTTGGTTTGTACACATACCCCAATGAAGGGAATGAACTTCTGGTAGGAATCTTCATCGTGCCTGGAGAAAGAGAGAGAGAATGTTTTATGGGTTTTAATGAAATACCATCTTCTGGTTAAGGTGTGTGTGTGTGTGTTACCACTCACGTCCTGTGTTTACAGGTAAGCATGGCCTCAGCGATGGGCAGCTGGTGTGTGACTGTGGCGCCACTGATGTACTGAGAGATCCTACCTGCCACGTCCAACTGGACTACAGTGCAGGGAAACAGGAAGACAGGTCAAAGGGTTAGAGGTCACTGGTGAGAGGTCAGGCCCTGTGTGCTAACGTTATGTATCCAGATCCAGTATGTGTTTACCTTTCTGTGGGGGTTCAGAGTGGATGAACACGTCTCCCCACGCCCCATCTAAGAATGCAGAGCTGTAACGGTTGTCTAGGGCACCCAGGTGCTTAGCAACAGGATGACAGCCTATGAGAGAGAGAGAAAGGGTTCTATTTTAGTGATCAGCTTGATGACAACAACTCTTTCATACATCAACAACCCATCGCCACGCCGGTCATCATGGATACCGACGGCCATGTTGTTTGTCTCACCCAGGGGCACCACCAGGAACCTCAGGTGGCTGAGCCAATCAGAGGTCTTGCTGGCCAGCTGGGTGACGAAGAACTGCAGGATGGCACTGAGGTAGCTCTGACTGCCCACCACTGCCACCTTGACTGGCCTGGGCATGGACGAGTTACAGTTACAACTGAGAGGGAGAGAGGGGAGATGGTTAAAGATAATCACTGACGTCTTACAGCCTTAACTCAGGACTTCATCAATACAGAGTGCAGAGGGATGGAGGGAGAGGAAAACAGAGAAGAAGAAGAGAGGGAGAGAAGCAGGAAAGAAAGAGGAAGATAAAGAGAGAGAGATGGGGGCAGAGAAGCGGAGAGAGAGAGGATAAAAAGAAAGGATGCAGGAAGGAGTGAAAAGCAAAGATAGCGACAGTGGAATAAATGAGCGAAGAGAATCAACTGAATATTGTCTGTGACTGTGAGCTCTAAATATTTCATAGACAGACAGATTAACAAATCATACAAAACGTGTTAGATCCGACAGACTCACAACTTTGGGTGTGCGTTCGTGTGTGTGTGTGTGAGACTCACAACTTCTGGATGCGTGTGAGGACAGCAGAAAGCACCGCCTGGATCTCAGCTCCTGAACATGTACACACCACCGGGTGCCTCTGTACCTGCAGCTGCTCTACCACGTACTAGAACACACACACAAACACTTAGGGAACTGCAGCAACATACACGTTTGTTCTGCTGCAACATGCACACTTCTACATAGTTGTTACCTGGCCCTGCCAGTCGGTGCCATTGACCAGGATGAGACTCTCAGGAAGAGAAGAGTCAGACTGCAGGACATGGTTTAGCTGATCATACACCGCCTTCCTCAGGACCTACACCCACAGCGCACACACAAACACACAGCACGCACCCAAACACACCCACACACAGCACGCACCCAAACACACAGCATGCACAAACACACAGCACGCACCCACACGCATAGCATGCACCCACACGCACGCACCCACACACAGCACGCACCCAAACACACACACACACAGCATGCACAAACACACAGCACGCACCCACACGCATAGCATGCACCCACACACAGCACGCACCCACACACAGCACGCACACAAACACACAGCATGCACACGAACACACAGCACGCACCCACACAGCACGCACACACCCACACAAACACACAGCACGCACGCACACAAACACAGCACGCACCCAAACACACAGCACGCACCCACAAAGCACGCACGCACGCACCCACACAAACACACAGCACGCACCCACACACACAGCACGCACACAAACATGAAGTGGAACAGTTTCTTATTAGATGACTCATAAAAACATACATAATTTCTTCACGTCGTCATGGGTACATTTATGTGCTTTATTTAGACAAGAAGAAGAGATCAAGAGGAAGAGAGACAAGCTTTGTTTCTTGGCGTATAATGTGCAGTGTTTTATATATAATGTGCAGTGTTTTATATATAATGTGCAGTGTTTTATATATAATGTGCAGTGTTTTATATATAATGTGCAGTGTTTTATATATGTGCTGTGTTTTAAATATAATGCGCAGTGTTTTATATATAATGTGCTGTGTTTTTTATATAACGTGCAGTGTTTTATATATAATGTGCTGTGTTTTTTATATAATGTGCAGTGTTTTATATATAATGCGCTGTGTTTTATATATAATGTGCTGTTTTATATATATAATGTGCTGTGTTTTATATAATGTGCTGTGTTTTTTATATAATGTGCTGTGTTTTTTATATAATGTGCTGTGTTTTATGTATATAATGTGCTGTGTTTTTTTCCATATATAATGTGCTGTGTTTTTTATATATATATAATGTGCTGTGTTTTTTATATAATGTGCAGTGTTTTTTATATAATGTGCAGTGTTTTATGTATATAATGTGCTATGTTTTTTATATAATGTGCTGTGTTTTATATAATGTGCTGTTTTATATATAATGTGCTGTGTTTTTTTTATTTACAGTGCCTTGCGAAAGTATTCGGCCCCCTTGAACTTTGCGACCTTTTGCCACATTTCAGGCTTCAAACATAAAGATATAAAACTGTATTTTTTTGTGAAGAATCAACAACAAGTGGGACACAATCATGAAGTGGAACGACATTTTTTGGATATTTCAAACTTTTTTAACAAATCAAAAACTGAAAAATTGGGCGTGCAAAATTATTCAGCCCCCTTAAGTTAATACTTTGTAGCGCCACCTTTTGCTGCGATTACAGCTGTAAGTCGCTTGGGGTATGTCTCTATCAGTTTTGCACATCGAGAGACTGACATTTTTTCCAATTCCTGAGCTCGAGCTCAGTGAGGTTGGATGGAGAGCATTTGTGAACAGCAGTTTTCAGTTCTTTCCACAGATTCTAACACCTGGATATGTTTATTTTTGAACCATCCAAACATAAAGCAAAATCTACAATGGAATGGTTCAAAAATAAACATATCCAGGTGTTAGAATGGCCAAGTCAAAGTCCAGACCTGAATCCAATCGAGAATCTGTGGAAAGAACTGAAAACTGCTGTTCACAAATGCTCTCCAACCTCACTGAGTTTTTTAAATATAATGTGCTGTTTTTATTTATTTATATAATGTGCTGTATTTATTTATTTATTTATATAATGTGCTGTTTTTATTTATTTATATAATGTGCTGTATTTTGTTTGTATATAATGTGCTGTGGCGTCCTAAAACTGACAACTGGAACTATAGGACCTTGCTGTAAGAGCCGTGTGTGTGTATATATGTTACTATACTTGTGAGAACCAGAAGTCTGGTCCTCACTTGTAAAAAGGCTACTTTAGGTTTAGGGGTTAAGTTTAAGGTAAGGTTTAGGGGTTAAGTTTAGGGTAGGGGTTAGGTTTAGGGGTTAAGGTTAGGTACGGGTTAGGTTTAGGGGTAAGGGTTAGGTTTAGGGTAAAGGTTAGGATAAGGGTTAGGTTTAGGGGTTAAAGTAAGGATTAGGTTAAGGATTTAAGGATAGGGTTAGGTATAGGGATTAGGTAGGGGTTAGGGGTGAAGGTTAGGGTAAGGGTTAGGTTTAGGGGTAAAGGTTAGGGTTAGAGGTTAAGGATTCGGGTAAGGGTTAGGGGTGAAGGTTAGGGTAAGGTTTAGGGGTTACGGTTAGGTTTAGGCATTAATGTTGGGGTAAGGGTTAGGTTTTGGGGTTAAACTTTAGGGTTAGGTTTAGGGGTTTTAGGGGGTTAAACTTAGGGTTAGGGGTGAAGGTTAGGTGTTTAGGGTTACGGGGTTTAGGCTTTAATTTGGGGGGGTTACGGGGTTAAGGTAAGGGTTAGGTGTTAGGGTAGGGTTAGGTTTTGGGGTTACGGTTATGGTAAGGATTAGGTAAAAAGGATTTTGAACGAGAATCAATTGTTGGTCCCCAAAAAGTCCTCACAAGTATAGTAAGACGTGTGTGTGTGTGCGCGCGTGTGTGTGCATACAGTATGTGAGAGTGTGACATTCTCTAAGCAAGAATTTCTGTGTATGTTTGAAGAGCATCAATGAATGTTTACATATACCAGTATGAACATATATGTCTAAGAATGTGTGTGTGTTACCTGTGAGCTGCGTCCCAGTTCGGGGGACCTCTCGCTGTCAGAGATGTTGGTCTTCGCCCCTTCACTGATTGGTTTAGACAGCTGCCTCTCCTTCATAGGAGTATTGCTCTGTCTCTTCTGTTTGGGGGTGTGGCCTCCACCGTCCAACCTGAGGGAGAAGTTTCAACTCCAAATCAACCTGTAGCCCGTAGCAACATTACCCAGAGGAGTATGAAATAGAAAATATTCTACCTGGCCTCTTCAGAGAAAAATGGAAAATATTCTACCTGGCCTCTTCAGAGAAAAATGGAGTGTGTTGGTGCTTGTTTGTGTTCGTTACCTGGGGGAGGGCATAGTCTGTCCTCCTTCACTCTTACTGCTCTTCAGGGGTGTACAGGGTTTCTCAGCCACCGACACCTTAATGCAGGGGCCCTCTGGAAACATCTCCTGATCGTTCAACTCCTACACACACAACACACATTAGCTCGAGTTGATTTCTACTACACACACACACACACACACACACACACACACACACACACACACACACACACACACACACACACACACACACACACACACACACACACACACACACACACACACACACACACACACACACACACACACACACACACACACACACACACCTACTCTGGATTGTTAATTGGACTCGTTCTGGCATTTCTAGATGTTTTGTTCAGATTAGAGACACACTACTAGAAACAACAGCACCTGCTTTAACATCTGCAAATCTGTGTACACGACCAATAAACTTTGATTTGGAGTGTCTCACCAGTGTGTCTGTCTCGGAGAGGGCCTCTATCTCCAGGTTACGACTGTGAGAGTGTTTCATCTGCTCCCCCTGCTAGAGACACACAGGAAACATAGTCACACCTCACCTGCAGGGAATCTCAATCCTTCAGTCTCCCCCCCTTACTCTAACATCCCTCTCGTCTGTCTCCATTCTGTTTACAACCCATCTACAAGATGTTTCTCCCTTCCTCCCTCCCTCCCTCCCCCTCTCTCCCCTCCTGTCTCCCTCCCTCCCCATCTCTCTCCCCTGCTCCCTCCCTCTCTGCCCTCCTGTCTCCCTCCCTCCCCTCCTCCCTCCCTCCCCTCCTCCCTCTCTCCCCTCCTGTCTCTCTCTCTCTCCCCTCCTGTCTCCCTCTCTCTCCCCTCCTCTCTCCCTCTCTCCCCTCCTGTTTCCCTCTCTCCCCTCCTGTCTCCCCCTCTCTCCCCTCCTCCCTCCCTCTCTCCCCTCCTGTTTCCCTCTCTCCCCTCCTGTCTCCCCCTCTCTCTCCTCCTCCCTCCCTCCCCTCCTCCCTCCCTCTCTCCCCTCCTGTCTCTCTCTCTCTCTCCCCTCCTGTCTCCCTCTCCCCTCCTGTCTCTCTCTCTCTCTCCCCTCCTGTCTCCCCCTCTCTCCCCTCCTCCCCCCTCCCTCTCTCTCCCCTGCTCCCTCCCTCCCCTCCTGTCTCCCTCTCTCCCCTCCTGTCTCCCTCTCTCTCCCCTCCTGTCTCCCTCTCTCTCCCCTCCTGTCTCTCTCTCTCTCCCCTCCTGTCTCCCTCTCTCCCCTCCTGTCTCCCTCCCTCCCCTCCTGTCTCCCTCTCTCTCCCCTCATCGCTCCCTCTCTCCCCTCATCCCTCGTTCTCTCTCCCCTCATCCCTCCCTCTCTCCCCTCCTGTCTCTCTCTCTCCCCTCCTCCCTCTCTCCCCTCCTGTCTCTCTCTCTCTCCCCTCCTGTCTCCCTCTCTCTCCCCTCCTGTCTCCCTCTCTCTCCCCTCCTGTCTCCCTCTCTCTCCCCTCCTCCCTCCCTCCTCTCTCCCCTCCTGCATCCTCTCTCTCCCCTCCTGTCTCCCTCCCTCTCTCTTTCTCTCTCCCCTCCTCCCACCCTCTCTCCCTCCCCTCCTCCCTCTCTCTCCTCCTCCCTCCCCATCTCTCTCTCCCCTCCTCCCTCCCTCTCTCTCTCTCTTCCTAGCTCTCTCCACCCTCTACCCCCCGGACGCTCTATCTCCCCCACTCTCACTCTCTCCTCTCCCCTCCCCTTCCCTCCCCTCCATCTTTACTTACAGGGTTGAAGCAGGCGTCACGTCCCAGGCTCCCCCCTCTGCTGTTCAGACTAGTGATCTCTGTCTGAGAGCTGGACTGAGACATCCCCTCAAAGAACGGCCTGGATGGCCACACACAGAGGAGCAATACATGTTAGCACAGATTGAAACACTTTTCTGTCACATTTTTAAACCAATCACATACCCCGTTCCCTAATCTATCAAGTTCTAATGATCAAGACCGAATGCCAAGTTCAACCGAAGATTCTGAATCCATTTCACCATCCATCTATTCATTTGATTAGTGGAATACTGGCTTCATAAACTGATGAGAATCGGATGTTTAGGAATGACAAGTGTTCATTAACATACCAGTATTCATAAACATACCAGTGTTCATAAACATACCCGTGTTCATAAACATACCAGTGTTCATAATCATACCAGTGTTCATAATCATACCAGTGTTCATAAACATACCAGTGTTCATAATCATACCAGTGTTCATAAACATACCAGTGTTCATAATCATACCAGTGTTCATAATCATCCCAGTGTTCATAAACATACCAGTGTTCATAAACATACCCGTGTTCATAATCATACCAGTGTTCATAAACATACCAGAGTACTCTCAATAACAGTAGAATGTACTGTCATTTCTTGACCAGCAGAGGGGGCAGCATACTGAGGTACTAACTGGCCGTAACTGCACTTCCTTTGTGCCTGTTTTCTCTGTTCCTACGTCCCTTATATGGGAATGTATACTTCACACAGAGACTCAAGAGCGTTGATTCCTCTATAGGCTTCTTACATATACGTTGCTGACTGTTTGGGTTAGACGCACTGCGGGTTCTGGCTGTGTGTGGCACCATAACAGCTACCTGAGTTTAGGTTTGGGTGTGCTGAGGATGCTGTCCGTCTCCTCCATCTCTGGTCCGCTGTCAGAGGGGTTGTACATCTCCAGACTGTCATACAACTCATCTAAATCCTCCTCCACTTCCTGGATCTGTTCTCTAGAGACATGCTCCAGACCAAAACCCACCTGCACACACACACAGGGGCATTAGCAGTGATCAAATACACCCCCCCCCCACACACACACACACACACACACACACACACACACACACACACACACACACACACACACACACACACACACACACACACACACACAGTGGCATTAGCAGTGATCAAAACACACACACACACACGACTCTCAGTTGTGCAACCACATCGCCAGCACTGCATAGTACATAGTACACTGCATAGTACATAGTACATAGTACACTGCATAGTACACAGTACATAGTACACCGCCAAGTACACCGCATAGTAGACAGCATAGGACACTGCATAGCACATAGTACACCGCATAGCACACCGCATAGCACATAGTACACCGCATAGCACATAGTACACCGCATAGCACATAGTACACCGCATAGTACACCGCATAGTACACTGCATAGTACATAGTACACCGCATAGCACACCGCATAGTACACCGCATAGCACATAGTACACTGCATAGCACATAGTACACCACATAGCACATAGTACACCGCATAGTACATAGTACACCGCATAGCACACTGCATAGTACATAGTACACTGCATAGCACATAGTACACCGCATAGCACATAGTACACCGCATAGTACACCGCATAGCACATAGTACACCGCATAGCACATAGCACACCGCATAGCACATAGTACACCGCATAGCACATAGTACACCGCATAGTACACCGCATAGCACATAGTACACCACATAGCACATAGTACACCGCATAGTACACCACATAGTACATAGCACACCGCATAGCACATAGTACACCGCATAGCACATAGTACACCGCATAGCACATAGTACACCACATAGCACATAGTACACCGCATAGCACATAGTACACCGCATAGCACATAGTACACCGCATAGCACATAGTACACCACATAGTACACTGCATAGCACATAGTACACCGCATAGCACATAGTACACCACATAGCACATAGTACACCGCATAGCACATAGTACACCGCATAGCACACCACATAGCACATAGTACACCGCATAGCACACCGCACAGCACACCGCACAGCAGACCGCATAGCACGTAGTACACCGCATAGCACACCACATAGCACATAGTACACCGCATAGCACATAGTACACCGCATAGCACATAGTACACCGCATAGCACATAGTACACCGCATAGCACATAGTACACCGCATAGCACATAGTACACCGCATAGCACACCGCATAGCACACCGCATAGCACATAGTACACCGCATAGCACATAGTACACCGCATAGCACATAGCACACCGCATAGCACACCGCATAGCACATAGTCCCACGCATAGCACATAGTACACCGCATAGCACACCGCATAGCACATAGTACACCGCATAGCACACCGCATAGCACATAGTACACCGCATAGCACGTAGTACACCGCATAGCACGTAGTACACCGCATAGTACACCGCATAGCACATAGTACACCGCATAGCACGTAGTACACCGCATAGCACATAGTACACCGCATAGCACATAGTACACTGCATAGCACACCGCATAGTACACCGCATAGCACATAGTACACCGCATAGCACACAGCATAGCACATAGTACACCGCATAGCACATAGTACACCGCATAGTACACCTCATAGTAGATAGTACACTGCATAGTACATAGTACACCGCATAGTACATAGTACACCGCATAGTACATAGTACACCGCATAGCACATAGTACACCACATAGTACATAGTACACCGCATAGTACACCGCATAGTACATAGCACACCGCATAGTACATAGCACACCGCATAGCACATAGTACACCGCATAGCACGTAGTACACCGCATAGCACACCGCATAGTACACTGCATAGTACACCGCATAGCACATAGTACACCGCATAGTACACCGCATAGCACATAGTACACCGCATAGCACATAGTACACCGCATAGTACATAGTACACCGCATAGTACACCGCATAGTACATAGTACACAGCATAGTACATAGCACACCGCATAGTACATAGTACACCGCATAGCACGTAGTACACCGCATAGCACACCGCATAGTACATAGTACACTGCATAGTACACCGCATAGCACATAGTACACCGCATAGCATGTAGTACACCGCATAGCACGTAGTACACCGCATAGCACACTGCATAGCACATAGTACACTGCATAGCACATAGTACACTGCATAGCAGATAGCACACTGCATAGTACACCGCATAGCACATAGTACACCGCATAGCACACTGCATAGTACACCGCATAGCACACCGCATAGTACACCGCATAGCACATAGTACACCGCATAGCACATAGTACACCGCATAGTACACCTCATAGTAGATAGTACACCGGATAGTACACCGCATAGTACATAGTACACCGCATAGAACATAGTACACCGCATAGTACATAGTACACCGCATAGTACACCGCATAGTACATAGTACACCGCATAGTACATAGCACACCGCATAGTACATAGTACACCGCATAGCACATAGTACACCGCATAGCACGTAGTACACCGCATAGCACACCGCATAGTACACTGCATAGTACACCGCATAGCACATAGTACACATAGTACACCGCATAGCACATAGTACACTGCATAGTACATTTCATAGTACACCGCATAGTACACTGCATAGTACACTGTATAGTGCATAGTACACTGCATTGTACACCAACACCTTCAATTACAATGATACTTTGTGCACCAGCCATAGAAAAGGTGTTCAGAGATGAGTGAAGGAAGCAAAACAGTGAGGGGGAAAACTGCACAAGTATGTATAAGACAGAGAAAGTAACAACTGAAAGTTTGAGTTGAGAGACATTTTGTATCTCTTAGTCAATAAGTAAGAGAGACAGAGAGAGAGACAGAGAGAGACGGGAGTTAGAGACAGACAGAGAGAGAGAGAGACAAAGAGAGAGAGATAGAGACAGAGAGAGATAGGAGAGAGAGAGACCGACAGAGATAGATAGGAGAGAGCGAGAGAGACAGAGCGAGAGACAGAGATAGGAGAGGAGAGAAACGGAAAGGGAGAGAGAGAGACAGACAGAGAGGAGAGACAGACAGAGACAGAGAGAGATAGATAGGAGAGTGAGAGAGAAACGGAAAGGGAGAGAGACAGACAGAGATAGGAGAGACAGACAGAGACAGATAGATAGGAGAGAGTGAGAGAGTGAGAGAGACACAGAGAGAGAGAGATAGATAGGAGAGAGTGAGAGAGAGAGACAGAGAGAGAGAGAGGAGAGATAGATAGATAGGAGAGAGCGAGAGAGAAGAGAGAAACGTAAAGAGAGAGAGAGACAGACAGAGAGAGAGAGAGTGAGAGAGACAGAGAGAGATAGAGATAGGAGAGAGCGAGAGAGAAACGGAAAGGGAGAGAGAGAGACAGACAGAGAGATAGATAGGAGAGAGTGAGAGAGAGAGACACAGAGGGAGAGAGCGAGAGAGAAGAGAGAAACGGAAAGGGAGAGAGAAATGCTTACCTCATCTGAAACTTTGAATCTTTTCAGCAGGGCCACAAACTTCTGCTTGATGTTGGGTTGCTGTAAAAGAGACCAGGATGATTTTCCGCTGAGTCAAGTGTTCTGTCTAATGACCCACAGAACCACGAGTTAATGGATAACTGTCTACCAGCCACCTGGGCCGTCCCTCCCTGTTTCAGACCCTTTTCTATTGTTGCTGCCTCTTGATTAGGACGCTGTGTAATCGGTGCGTGTTGGTGGCAGGAAAGTCAGGCGCAGGAGAACAAACTTGGTAAAACGGAGTTGTTTAATAAATGCTGATAAATCTCCAAAAACCAAAATGTACAAAATAACAAAAGTGGGTACACACCAACATAATACATGTACATCACATACAATCAAACAATCTCCGACAGGGACATGGGGGGAAACAGAGGGTTAAATACACAACATGTAATTGATGGGATTGGAACCAGGTGTGATGGAAGACAAGACAAAACCAATGGAAAATGAAAAATGGATCAGCGATGGCTAGAAGACCGGTGACGTCGGCCGCCGAACACCGACCGAACAAGGAGAGGGACTGACTTTGGCGGAAGTCGTGACACCCAGTCTACAAAGACAGTAATGAATATCAACTGGACTGCAGGACTAGAAAACAGATCAGTTGAGGTGGCTAATGCTAATGCTAATGCTGACGATGATGAAGATCATTATTAAATTCATGTTGGATAGCGTACAGTGTGATGTGTCATTCAGGGGATATTACAGCCATGGCCTCATTCTGCGCTGTTTGCTGGCCGCAGGTGGTGTGACTGGGGAGTAGTGTGTGTGTGTGTGTGTTTGTGTCCACAGGCGGTGTTGTTAGGGAGCAGTGATGACAGACAGCCCCACCGTGACCTTCACAGGACAAACCCATTAATAACCCTCCCTCCCGATGTCACACACACACACACACACACACACACACACACACACACACACACACACACACACACACACACACACACACACACACACACACACACACACACACACACACACACACACACACACACACACACACACACACACACACACACACACACACACACACACACACACACGACATAACGTAAATACAGCAAAGACTTATACAAACCCCTGATACACTGCCCTTGTCACTACAAATCGTTGCCTCATCGCAATTTACGGAGCTGCCGACAAGTGTATGTTAATCGGTTTTGGCCGTGTGTGTGTATATGTGTGTATGTGTGTGTGTGTGTGTGTTTTGTTTGCGTGGGTGATTGGGTAAATTGTCTGAATTGTCTGTTTTCCTCCCGGGACACTGGCTGACTGAGAGGGATGGAGAGAGAGGAGGATAGAGGGAGAGGCTGACTGAGGAGAGGGATGGAGAGAGAAGAGATAGAGGGAGAGCCTGACTGAGGAGAGGGATGGAGAGAGAGGCTGACTGAGGAGAGAGATGGAGAGAGAGGAGATAGAGGGAGAGGCTGACTGAGGAGAGGGATGGAGAGAGAGGAGGATAGAGGGAGAGGCTGACTGAGGAGAGGGATGGAGAGAGAGGAGATAGAGGGCGAGGCTGACTGAGGAGATGGGTGGAGAGAGGAGATAGAGGGAGAGGCTGACTGAGGAGAGGGATGGAGAGAGAGGAGATAGAGGGAGAGGCTGACTGAGGAGAGGGATGGAGAGAGAGGAGATAGAGGGAGAGGCTGACTGAGGAGAGGGATGGAGAGAGAGGAGATAGAGGGAGAGGCTGACTGCGGAGAGGGATGAAGAGAGAGGAGATAGAGGGAGAGGCTGACTGAGGAGAGGGATAGAGAGAGAGGAGATAGAGGGAGAGGCTGACTGAGGAGAGGGATGGAGAGAGAGGAGGATAGAGGGGAGGATGAGAGGAGGAGGAGGGAGTGAAAGGGTTTCTCACTCTAGTGATGGAGGCGTTGGAGGTGAGCTTCCGTCTAGGCTTTTTCTTCCTCACCTCATCCTCTTCATCATACAGATACTGAGAGAGAGCGAGAGAGAGAGAGAGAGAGACAAAGACAGAGATCGAGACAGAAAGACAGAGAGAGAGACAGCAAGAAAGACAGACAGTTTGAGAGAAAGACAGAGACAAAGACAGAAGGAGAGAGAGAGAGACAGCGAGAGAGACAGAGAGAGAGACAAAGACAGCGAGAGAGAGGCAGAAAGAGAGACAAAGACAAAGAGAGACAGAGAGAGCGACAGACAAAGAGAGACAAAGCCAGCGAGAGACACAAAGACAAAGAGAGAGACAGAGAGACAAAGAGAGAGACAGAAAGACAAAGACAAAGACAGAGAAAAAAACAGAAAGAGAGAGAGTAAGAGACAGGAGGAGAAAGCGAGAAAGACAGAAAGAGAACGAGACAGAGAGACAGCGAGAGAGAGAGAGAGACAAAGCCAGTGAGAGAGACAGACAAAGAGAGAAACAGAGACAGTGAGACAGAAAGACAACGAAACAGAGAGACAGCAAGTGAGAGAAACAGCAAGTGAGAGAAACAGCAAGAGAGAGAGAACATGAAAGAGAGAGACAGAGAGAGAGAGAGAGAGAAGAGAATAGAGAGAGAGAGTTATTAAGAGCATCACACACACAGCGATCTCCAGGTTATTTATACCACACCGACTGTGACCTCCTTCCTTCATCCTTTCACATCTCACTGGTCCTCTCCTTCACTCCTGACCCCTTCCATCCCTCCTTTCACTCTATTCCTCTGTCCTCCCTGAGTAGTGTCCCCCTCTCTGAGCCATGTCCCCCTCTCTGAGCCTTGTCCGCCTCCCTGAGCAGTGTCCCCCTCTCTGAGCCTTATCCGCCTCCCTGAGCAGTGTCCCCCTCTCTGAGCAGTGTCCCCCTCTCTGAGCCGTGTCCCCCTCCCTGAGCAGTGTACCCCTCCCTGAGCCGTGTCTCCCTCCGAGCCTTGTCTCCCTCCCTCCGCCTTGTCTCCCTCCCTGCGCCGTGTCCCCCTCTCTGAGCCTTGTCCTCCTCCCTGAGCCTTGTCCCCCTCCCTGAGCTGTGTCCCCTCTCTGAGCCATGTCTCTCTCTCTGAGCCGTGTCCCCCTCTCTGAGCCGTGTCTCTCTCTCTGAGCTGTGTCCCCCTCTCTGAGCCTTGTCCCCCTCTCTGAGCCTTGTCCCCCTCTCTGAGCCTTGTCCCCCTCCCTGAGCAGTGTCCCCCTCCCTGAGCAGTGTTTCCCTCCCTGAGCCTTGTCCCCCTCTCTGAGCAGTGTCCCCGTGTCCCCCTCTCTGAGCCGTGTCCTCCTTCACCTCCCCTCCAGTTATCTCTGCTTCACACAGGACTAGACAAACACATACACACACACACACCTGGCCGTGGTCGTCACTGCCCTCCTGTTCTGATGAGAAGCTCTCCTCCTCTTCCTCAGAATAGTTATCAATGTCTGGAGAACGATCTGAGAGAAAGAGAGAGGGAGAGAGAGAAGAGAGGGAGAGAGAGTGAGAGAAGAGGGAGAGGAGAGAGAGAGAGAGGGAGAGAAGAGAGAGAGCAAAGAGAGAGAGGAGACAGGAGAAGAGAGAGAGAGAGAGAGAGAGGAGAAAGGGAGAAAGAGAGAAGAGAGAGAAAAGAGAGGAGAGAGATAAGAGAGGTAGAGAGGGAGAGAAGAGGAGAGAGAAAATAGGGAGAGAGAAGAGAGAGAGCGAAGAGAGAGAAAGAGAGGAGAGAGAGACAAGAGAGAGAGGGAGAGAGAAAGAAGAGAGAAGGAGAGAGAGAAAAGAGAGAGAGAAGAGAGGGAGAGAGAGAGAGAGAGAGAGGGAGAGAGAGCGAGAGAGAGAGGAGAGAGAGAGAGAGAAGGAGAGAGAGAGAGAGAGAGAGAGAGAGAGAGAGAGAGAGAGAGAGAGAGAGAGAGAGAGAGAGAGAGAGAGAGAGAGAGAGAGAGAGAGAGAGAGAGAGAGGGAGAGAGCGAGGAGGGAGAGAAGAGAGGGATAGAGAGAAGAGAGAGGGATAAAGAGAGAGAAGAGAGAGAGAGAAGAGAGAGAGAGAAGATAGGGAGAGAGAGAAGAGAGGGAGAGAGGGAGAGAGAGAGAGAGAGAGAGAGAGAGAGAGAAGAGAGGAAGGAGAAATGGTTAATAATCATTGACGTTGGACAGAATTCCAACAGAGTTTATCATCCATCATCAACCCTAAACAAAGAGGGAGAGATGAAAAGACAGAGAGAATGAGATAGTAAAAGAGTGATATCAACAAGATGGCGTATGTAGCAGAGAGAACGAGAGAGAGAGAGAGAGAGAGAGAGAGGTCTTACCAGACATCTTGGCCTTGGGTCCCTCGTGGTCGATGGGCTGGCTGGAGAGGGAGTAGACCCTGACCTCCGCCACGGGTACAGAGGCCTCCTTCAACTGGCTGTGGAGCCCCAACACCTGGGCCCCCTCACTGGGGTGCTGCATCACCTGGTGAACCGGAGCGGTGGAGGGTGAGAAGAACCAAAGAAAGACGGGAGGGAAGACATAGAAAGAGAGATGGGGATAAAAGAGAAGGATAGAGTAGAAAGAGAGATGGGGATAAAGAGAAGGATAGAGTAGAAAGAGAGATGGGGATAAAAGAGGAGGATAGAGTAGAAAGAGAGATGGGATAAAAGAGGAGGATAGAGTAGAAAGAGAGATGGGATAAAAGAGGAGGATAGAGTAGAAAGAGAGATGGGGATAAAAGAGAAGGATAGAGTAGAAAGAGAGATGGGGATAAAAGAGAAGGATAGAGTAGAAAGAGAGATGGGGATAAAAGAGGAGGATAGAGTAGAAAGAGAGATGGGATAAAAGAGAAGGATAGAGTAGAAAGAGAGATGGGGATAAAAGAGGAGGATAGAGTAGAAAGAGAGATGGGATAAAAGAGGAGGATAGAGTAGAAAGAGAGATGGGATAAAGAGGAGGATAGAGTAGAAAGAGAGATGGGGATAAAAGAGGAGGATAGAGTAGAAAGAGAGATGGGATAAAAGAGGAGGATAGAGTAGAAAGAGAGATGGGATAAAAGAGAAGGATAGAGTAGAAAGAGAGATGGGGATAAAAGAGGAGGATAGAGTAGAAAGAGAGATGGGATAAAAGAGGAGGATAGAGTAGAAAGAGAGATGGGATAAAGAGGAGGATAGAGTAGAAAGAGAGATGGGATAAAAGAGGAGGATAGAGTAGAAAGAGAGATGGGGATAAAAGAGGAGGATAGAGTAGAAAGAGAGATGGGATAAAAGAGGAGGATAGAGTAGAAAGAGAGATGGGGATAAAAGAGGAGGATAGAGTAGAAAGAGAGATGGGATAAAGAGGAGGATAGAGTAGAAAGAGAGATGGGGGTTAAAGAGGAGGATAGAGTAGAAAGAGAGATGGGATAAAAGAGGAGGATAGAGTAGAAAGAGAAATGGGATAAAGAGGAGGATAGAGTAGAAAGAGAGATGGGGATAAAGAGGAGGATAGAGTAGAAAGAGAGATGGGATAAAGAGGAGGATAGAGTAGAAAGAGAGATGGGATAAAGAGGAGGATAGAGTAGAAAGAGAGATGGGATAAAAGAGAAGGATAGAGTAGAAAGAGAGATGGGATAAAAGAGGAGGATAGAGTAGAAAGAGAGATGGGATAAAAGAGGAGGATAGAGTAGAAAGAGAGATGGGGGTTAAAGAGGTGGATAGAGTAGAAAGAGAGATGGGGGTTAAAGAGGTGGATAGATTAGAAAGAGAGATGGGATAAAAGAGGAGGATAGAGTAGAAAGAGAGATGGGATAAAGAGAAGGATAGAGTAGAAAGAGAGATGGGATAAAGAGGAGGATAGAGTAGAAAGAGAGATGGGATAAAAGAGGAGGATAGATGGGGTTAAAGAGGAGGATAGTAGAAAGAGAGATGGGGGTTAAAGAGGAGGATAGAGTAGAAAAGATGGGAGATGGGGGTTAAAAAGGAGGATAGAGTAGAAAGAGAGATGGGGGTTAAAGAGGTGGATAGATTAGAAAGAGAGATGGGATAAAAGAGGAGGATAGAGTAGAAAGAGAGATGGGATAAAAGAGAAGGATAGAGTAGAAAGAGAGATGGGATAAAAGAGGAGGATAGAGTAGAAAGAGAGATGGGATAAAGAGGAGGATAGAGTAGAAAGAGAGATGGGGGTTAAAGAGGAGGATAGAGTAGAAAGAGAGATGGGGTTAAAAAGGAGGATAGAGTAGAAAGAGAGATGGGGGTTAAAGAGGAGGATAGAGTAGAAAGAGAGATGGGGGTTAAAGAGGAGGATAGAGTAGAAAGAGAGATGGGGGTTAAAAGGAGGATAGAGTAGAAAGAGAGATGGGGTTAAAGAGGAGGATAGAGTAGAAAGAGAGATGGGGGTTAAAGAGGAGGATAGAGTAGAAAGAGAGATGGGGTTAAAGAGGAGGATAGAGTAGAAAGAGAGATGGGGTTAAAGAGGAGGATAGAGTAGAAAGAGAGATGGGGGTTAAAAAGGAGGATAGAGTAGAAAGAGAGATGGGGTTAAAGAGGAGGATAGAGTAGAAAAGAGATGGGGGTTAAAGAGGAGGATAGAGTAGAAAGAGAGATGGGGTTAAAGAGGAGGATAGAGTAGAAAGAGAGATGGGGGTTAAAGAGGAGGATAGAGTAGAAAGAGAGATGGGGGTTAAAGAGGAGGATAGAGTAGAAAGAGAGATAAAAGAGGAGGGGGGTTAAAGAGGAGGATAGAGTAGAAAGAGAGATGGGGTTAAAGAGGAGGATAGAGTAGAAAGAGAGATGGGGTTAAAGGAGGATAGAGTAGAAAGAGAGATGGGGGTTAAAGAGGAGGATAGAGTAGAAAGAGAGATGGGGGTTAAAAGAGGAGGATAGAGTAGATAAAGAGAGATGGGATAAAGAGGAGGATAGAGTAGAAGAGAGATGGGGGTTAAAGGAGGATAGAGTAGAAAGAGAGATGGGGGTTAAAGAGGAGGATAGAGTAGAAAGAGAGATGGGGGTTAAAGAGGAGGATAGAGTAGAAAGAGAGATGGGGGTTAAAGAGGAGGATAGAGTAGAAAGAGAGATGGGGGTTAAAGAGGAGGATAGAGTAGAAAGAGAGATGGGGGTTAAAGAGGAGGATAGAGTAGAAAGAGAGATGGGGGTTAAAGAGGAGGATAGAGTAGAAAGAGAGATGGGGGTTAAAGAGGAGGATAGAGTAGAAAGAGAGATGGGGGTTAAAGAGGATAGAGTAGAAAGAGAGATGGGGGTTAAAGAGGAGGATAGAGTAGAAAGAGAGATGGGGGTTAAAGAGGAGGATAGAGTAGAAAGAGAGATGGGATAAAGAGGAGGATAGAGTAGAAAGAGAGATGGGGGTTAAAGAGGATAGAGTAGAAAGAGAGATGGGGTTAAAGAGGAGGATAGAGTAGAATGGGGTTAAAGAGGAGGATAGAGTAGAGAGTGTTATGGGGTTAAAGAGGAGGATAGAGTAGAAAGAGAGATGGGGTTAAAGAGGATAGAGTAGAAAGAGAGATGGGGGTTAAAGAGGATAGAGTAGAAAGAGAGATGTTGAAAGAGGCGATAAAAAGAGATGAAAACATATCAGAAGGCTGTTTCACTGGACTGATTCTCAGAGCATCTGTCTAGTCAGCATCCTCTGTTTGATGGTCTCTCTCTCTGCAGTATGGTCCCAAGTTGGCTGTGTTAAGTCTACACACACAGCCAGGAGACACACAACATGCAGCTGTTTGTCAACATTCAAACACACTGAAATAACACTGAAACAGTGTTGTAGTTACAGGGAGGCGACAGTGTTGTAGTTACAGGGAGGTGACAGTGTTGTAGTTACAGGGAGGTGACAGTGTTGTAGTTACAGGGAGGTGACAGTGTTGTAGTTACAGGGAGGTGACAGTGTTGTAGTTACAGGGAGGTGACAGTGTTGTAGTTACAGGGAGGTGACAAGGTGACAGTGTTGTAGTTAGTGTTGTAGTTACAGGGAGGGAGTAGACAAGGTGACAATGTTGTAGCTACAGGGAGGTGACAGTGTTATGGTTACAGGGAGGTGACAGTGTTGTAGTTACAGGGAGGTGACAAGGTGACAGTGTTGTAGTTACAGGGAGGTGACAGTGTTGTAGTTACAGGGAGTTGACAGTGTTGTAGTTACAGGGAGGTGACAGTGTTGTAGTTACAGGGAGGTGACAGTGTTGTAGTTACAGGGAGGTGAGTGTTGTAGTTACAGGGAGGTGACAGTGTTGTAGTTACAGGGAGGTGACAGTGTTGTAGTTACAGGGAGGTGACAGTGTTGTAGTTACAGGGAGGTGACAGTGTTGTAGTTACAGGGAGGTGACAGTGTTGTAGTTACAGGGAGGTGACAGTGTTGTAGTTACAGGGAGGTAGACAAGGTGACAGTGTTGTAGTTACAGGGAGTAGACAAGGTGACAGTGTTGTAGTTACAGGGAGTAGACAAGGTGACAGTGTTGTAGTTACAGGGAGTAGACAAGGTGACAGTGTTGTAGGTAGACAAGGTGACAGTGTTGTAGTTACAGGGGAGGTGACAAGGTGACAGTGTTGTAGTTACAGGGAGTGACAAGGTGACAGTGTTGTAGTTACAGGGAGGTGACAAGGTGACAGTTTGTGACAGTGTTGTTACAGGAGATGAGTGTTGTAGTTACAGGGAGGTGACAGTGTTGTAGTTACAGGAGGTGACAGTGTTGTAGTTACAGGGAGGTGACAGTGTTGTAGTTACAGGGAGGTGACAGTGTTGTGTTACAGTGGGAGGTGACAAGGTTTTTGGTTCAGGGAGTAGACAAGGTGACAGTGTTGTAGTTACAGGGAGTAGACATTACATTTACATTTAAGTCATTTAGCAGACGCTCTTATCCAGAGCGACTTACAAATTGGTGCATTCACCTTATGACATCCAGTGGGACAGTCACTTAACAATAGTGCATCTAAAACTTAGGGGGGGTGGGGTGAGAGGGATTACTTAACCTATCCTAGGTATTCCTTAAAGAGGTGGGGTTTCAGGTGTCTCCGGAAGGTGGTGATTGACTCCGCTGTCCTGGCGTCGTGAGGGAGTTTGTTCCACCATTGGGGGCCAGGGCAGCGAACAGTTTTGACTGGGCTGAGCGGGAGCTGTACTTCCTCAGTGGTAGGGAGGCGAGCAGGCCAGAGGTGGATGAACGCAGTGCCCTTGTTTGGGTGTAGGGCCTGATCAGAGCCTGGAGGTACTGAGGTGCCGTTCCCCTCACAGCTCCGTAGGCAAGCACCATGGTCTTGAGCGGATGCGAGTTCAACTGGAAGCCAGTGGAAGAACGGAGGAGCGGGGTGACGTGAGAGAACTTGGGAAGGTTGAACACCAGACGGGCTGCGGCGTTCTGGATGAGTTGAAGGGTTTAATGGCACAGGCAGGGAGCCCAGCCAACAGCTCAGTTCAGTAATCAGACGGGAGATGACAAGTGCCTGGATTAGGACCTGCGCTCAGCTTCCTGTGTGAGGCAGGGTCGTACTCTGCGGATGTTGTAGAGCATGAACCTACAGGAACGGGCCACCGCCTTGATGTTAGTTGAGAACGACAGGGTGTTGTCCAGGATCACACCAAGGTTCTTGGCGCTCTGGGAGGAGGACACAGTGGAGTTGTCAACCGTTGGCGAGATCATGGAACGGGCAGTCCTTCCCGGGAGGAAGAGCAGCTCCGTCTTGCCGAGGTTCAGCTTGAGGTGGTGATCCGTCATCCACACTGATATGTCTGCCAGACATGCAGAGATGCAGTGCCACCTGGTCATCAGAAGGGAAAGGAGAAGATTAATTGTGTGTCAGTCTGCATAGCAATGATAAGAGAGACCATGTGAGGTTATGACAGAGCCAAGTGACTTGGTGTATAGCGAGAATAGGGAGGCCAAGAACAGAGCCCTGGGGACACCAGTGGTGAGAGCGCGTGGTGAGGAGACAGATTCTCGCCACGCCACCTGGTAGGAGCGACCTGTCAGGTAGGACGCAACAAGCGTGGGCGCGCCGGAGATGCCCAACTCGGAGAGGGTGGAGAGGAGGATCTGATGGTTCACAGTATCGAACAGCCGATAGATCTAGAAGGATGAGAGCAGAGGAGAGAGAGTTAGCTTTAGCAGTGCGGAGCGCCTCCGTGATACAGAGGAGAGCAGTCTCAGTTGAATGACTAGTCTTGAAACCTGACTGATTTGGATCAAGAAGGTCATTCAGAGAGAGATAGCGGGAGAGCTGGCCAAGGACGGCACGTTCAAGAGTTTTGGAGAGAAAAGAAAGAAGGGATACTGGTCTGTAATTGTTGACATCGGAGGGATCGAGTGTAGGTTTTTTCAGAAGGGGTGCAACTCTCGCTCTCTTGAAGACGGAAGGGACGTAGCCAACGGTCAGGGATGAGTTGATGAGCGAGGTGAGGTAAGGGAGAAGGTCTCCGGAAATGGTCTGGAGAAGAGAGGAGGGATAGGGTCAAGCGGGCAGGTTGTTGGGCGGCCGGCCGTCACAAGAGAGATTTCATCTGGAGAGAGAGGGGAGAAAGAGGTCAGAGCATAGGGTAGGGCAGTGTGAGCAGAACCAGCGGTGTCGTTTGACTTAGCAAACGAGGATCGGATGTCGTCGACCTTCTTTTCAAAATGGTTGACGAAGTCATCTGCAGAGAGGGAGGAGGGGGGAGGGGGCGGAGGATTCAGGAGGGAGGAGAAGGTGGCAAAGAGCTTCCTAGGGTTAGAGGCAGAAGCTTGGAATTTAGCGTGGTAGAAAGTGGCTTTAGCAGCAGAGACAGAGGAGGAAAATGTAGAGGAGGGAGTGAAAGGATGCCAGGTCCGAGGAGGAGGTTTTCCTCCATTTCCGCTCGGCTGCCCGGAGCCCTGTTCTGTGAGCTCGCAATGAATCGAGCCACGGAGCGGGAGGGAGGACCGAGCCGGCCTGGAGGATAGGGGACATAGAGAGTCAAGGGATGCAGAGAGGGAGGAGAGGAGGGTTGAGGAGGCAGAATCAGGAGATAGGTGGGAGAAGGTTTGAGCGGAGGGAAGAGATGATAGGATGGAAGGGAGAGAGTAGCGGGGGAGAGAGAGCGAAGGTTGGGACGGCGCGATACCATCGAGTAGGGGCAGTGTGGGAGGTGTTGGATGAGAGCGAGAGGGAAAAGGATACAAGGCAGTGCCCGGAGACTTGGAGGGAGTTGCAATGAGGTTAGTGGAAGAACAGCATCTAGTAAAGATGAGGTCGGCGTATTGCCTGCCTTGTGAGTAGGGGGAAGGTGAGAGGGTGAGGTCAAAAGAGGAGAGGAGTGGAAAGAAGGAGGCAGAGAGGAAAGAGTCAAAGGTAGCGTGGGGAGGTTAAAGTCGCCCAGAACTGTGAGAGGTGAGCCGTCCTCAGGAAAGGAGCTTATCAAGGCATCAAGCTCATTGATGAACTCTCCGAGGAACCTGGAGGCGATAAATGATAAGGATGTTAAGCTTGAAAGGGCTAGTGACTGTGACAGCATGGAATTCAAAGGAGGCGATAGACAGATGGGTAAGGGGAGAAAGAGAGAATGACCACTTGGGAGAGATGAGGATCCCGGTGCCACCACCCCGCTGACCAGACGCTCTCGGGGTGTGCGAGAACACGTGGGCGGACGAAGAGAGAGCAGTAGGAGTAGCAGTGTTGTCTGTGGTGATCCATGTTTCCGTCAGGGCCAAGAAGTCGAGGGACTGGAGGGAGGCATGGGCAAGATGAACTCTGCCTTGTTGACCGCAGATTGGCAGTTCCAGAGGCTACCGGAGACCTGGAACTCCACGTGGGTCGTGCGCGCTGGGACCACCAGAGTAGGGTGCCGCGCCACGCGGTGAGGAGCGTTTGTATGGTCTGTGCAGAGAGGAGAGAACAGGGATAAACCGACACATAGTTGACAGGCTACAGAAGAGGCTACGCTAATGCAAAGGAGATTGGAATGACAAGTGGACTACACGTCTCGAATGTTCAGAAAGTTAAGCTACGTAGCAAGAATCTTATTGACCAAAATGATTAAAATGATACAGTACTGCTGAAGTAGGCCAGCTGGCAGTGGGTGCGTTGTTGACACTACACTAATCAAGTCGTTCCGTTGAGTGTAATAGACAAGGTGACAGTGTTGTAGTTACAGGGAGTAGACAAGGTGACAGTGTTGTAGTTACAGGGAGTAGACAAGGTGACAGTGTTCAAATCAAATCAAATCAAATTTATTTATATAGCTCTTCGTACATCAGCTGATATCTCAAAGTGCTGTACAGAAACCCAGCCTAAAACCCCAAACAGCAAACAATGCAGGTGTAAAAGCACGGTGGCTAGGAAAAACTCCCTAGAAAGGCCAAAACCTAGGAAGAAACCTAGAGGGAGGAACCGGGGTTATGTGGGGTGACAGCCAGTCCTCTTCTGGCTGTGCCGGGTAGACATTATAACAGAACATGACCAAGATGTTCAAATGTTCATAAATGACCAGCATGGTCAGTGTTAATAATAAGGCAGAACAGTTGAAACTGGAGCAGCAGCACAGTCAGATGGACTGGGGACAGAGGAGCCATCATGTCAGGTAGTCCTGGGGCACGGTCCTAGGGCTCAGGTCCTCCGAGAGAGAGAAAGTGAGAGAGAATTGAGAGAGCATATGTGGGGTGGCCAGTCCTCTTCTGGCTGTGCCAGGTGGAGATTATAACAGAACGTGGCCAAGATGTTCAAATGTTCATAAATGACCAGCATGGTTGAATAATAGTAAGGCAGAACAGTTGAAACTGTTCTGCCTTACTGTAGTGTTGTAGTTACAGGGAGTGACAAGGTGACAGTGTTGTAGTTACAGGGAGTAGACAAGGTGACAGTGTTGTAGTTACAGGGAGTAGACAAGGTGACAGTGTTGTAGTTACAGGGAGGTGACTGTCAGGATTTGGCCAGGGTTGTTCCGGTTTTTGGTCACTAGATGGCCCCATTGTGCCTTTTGACCTTTTGTTTTCCCTTGATCCCCATTATTATTTGCACCTGTGCCTCGTTTCCCCGGATTGTATTTAAACCCTTTGTTTTCCTCAGTTCTTTGCTCTGTGTTTTTATGTTAGCACCCAGCCCTAGTACTCTGTGAACTCTTGTTGATCCCGGTGGACTCTCTTGTGGAATTCTGTTTTTTGTTCTTATTTGTTTGTTTTTGAGTATTTTTTTAGGCTTTTTGTGCTGTGCCTTCCACCTTGTGGATTTACCTTTTTGTCTTGGAGGATTACCTTTGTTCTTGTGGAATTCCTTTTGAGGTTGTGGAGTTACATGTTTTCCTGAAGAACTTCACTTTTTACTTCATTAAATACACCGTCTCAAGTACTGCTGTGTCTGCCTCATCTTCTGGGTTCTGCCAACTATTCGTGGCTCAGTTGGTTAAGTGATTGTTTCTCACTCCGGTGACCCGGGTTCGTAACCGGGTCCTGACGGTGACAGTGTTGTAGTTACTGGGAGGTGACAGTGTTGTAGTTACTGGGAGGTGACAGTGTTATGGTTACAGGGAGGTGACAGTGTTGTAGTTACAGGGAGGTGACAGTGTTGTAGTTACAGGGAGGTGACAAGGTGACAGTGTTGTAGTTACAGGGAGGTGACAAGGTGACAGTGTTGTAGTTACAGGGAGGTGACAGTGTTGTAGTCACAGGGAGGTGACAGTGTTGTAGTTACAGGGAGGTGACAATGTGACAGTGTTGTAGTTACAGGGAGTAGACAAGGTGACAGTGTTGTAGTTACAGGGAGTAGACAAGGTGACAGTGTTGTAGTTACAGGGAGTAGACAAGGTGACAGTGTTGTAGTTACAGGGAGGTGACAGTGTTGTAGTTACAGGAAGGTGACAGTGTTGTAGTTACAGGAAGGTGACAGTGTTGTAGTTACATGGAGGTTTACTGAAGGTTAGATAAACATGTAACTGTTTACATGAAGGTTGAATAGAGGGTTTGCTAGTTTAAATACAGACTGTTAGCTACATTTTGAATAAAGGTTGAATAGAGATTAAGTGAAGGTTGAATAGAGATTAAGTGAAGGTTGAATAGAGTTTGAATAGAGATTAAGTGAAGGTTGAATAGAGATTAAGTGAAGATTGAATAGAGGTTGAATAGAGGTTGAATAGAGATTAAGTGAAGGTTGAATTGAGATTAAGTGAAGGTTGAATAGAGGTTGAATAGAGATTAAGTGAAGGTTGAATAGAGATTTGAAGGTTGAATAGAGTTTGAGATTAAGTGAAGGTTGAATAGAGATTAAGTGAAGATTGAAAGGTTGAATAGAGGTTGAATAGAGATTAAGTGAAGGTTGAATAGAGATTAAGTGAAGGTTGAATAAGGTTGAATAGATTAAGTTGAAGGTTAGAGATTAAGTGAAGGTTGAATAGAGATTGAATAGAAGAAGGTTGAATAGAGGTTGAAAGAGATTAAGTGAAGGTTGAATAGAGGTTGAATAGAGATTAAGTGAAGGTTGAATAGAGGTTGAATAGAGATTAAGTGAAGGTTGAATAGAGGTTGAATAGAGATTAAGTGAAGGTTGAATAGAGGTTGAATAGAGATTAAGTGAAGGTTGAATAGAGGTTATGTAAGGGTTCCTACCTCAGCCATGTTGATGAGTCCCAGAGCCAGGGTCTTGTAGCCCAGGATGGTTCGGTTCTTATAACGTTTACGTCGCTGGAGCATGATCTGGAGTTGGTTGGCATCTCTCTTCAGGAAGTGGGGGTACTGTGGGGGAACACACACACACAGGTCAGCCTGCATAATTAGGATGGGAGGGAGGGAGGGATTATTGGAGTGCGGCGTAACATTCCTGTTCTCTGACCCGTCTCTGACTCCAGGATATGACGGATCAGGATCACATAACCTCTTTCTAAAGCTACATTCATGAAGCGCTGCGCGCCAACTTCCAATGGAGAGACCCCCGTTCCACCTACTATACTAACCCCAATGCCCATGTAGTTACAAATGACTTGGCCATTTGACCCGATCAGGAAACAAAAACCCTGGGTTGAAAAACGTAGTTATGAATCGACTCCATTCCTCTCTGCCGTTTCTAATCAACCAGCTGTAGTATACCTACCTGTAGAGAGAAGGTGAGCTGAAGATCTGTCTCAGTCAGCCCCGCGGAAGACAACAATATCTCATTGGACCTCAGGATCCTCTTAGAACCCTGGGAAAGAGAAGGAGGCAAGGAGGAAGGAGAGAAGAGGGGGGGACCGGAAGAGAGATAGAAAAGAGAGGGAGGAAGGAGAGATCTGGTTGAGGATAATCATTGACGTACCACAGATAACTCTAAACAATCAGCCTTCAACGACCCCATACAGAGGGAAGAGGGATGGAGGAGGACATGGGGAAACAGAGAGGGAGAAAAGAAGGGAGCAGTGAGAATGAGAAGAGAACAAGAGAGTAGTGAATGAGAAGAGGTAGGGAGAGAAACACAGAGAGAGAGAGAGAGAGAGAGAGAGAGAGAGAGAGCAGTTGGAGAGAGAGAGAGAGAGAGAGAGAGAGAGAGGGGAGAGAGAGAGAGAGGGAGAGAGAGAGACTGAGAGAGAGAGAGAGGAGAGAGAGAGAGAGGAGAGAGGGAGAGAGAGAGAGAGAGAGAGAGAGAGAGAGAGGGAGAGAGAGAGAGAGAGAGAGAGAGAGGGAGAGGGAGAGAGAGAGAGAGGAGAGGGAGAGGGAGAGAGAGAGAGAGGAGAGAGAGAGAGGGAGAGAGAGGGAGAGAGGGAGAGGAGAGGGAGAGAGAGAGGGAGAGAGAGAGAGACTTGTAGTTTGAGCGAGAGAGGTGAGAAGCTCCTTCAACATGAGAGCTTCTTCAGGAGGGAACAGCCTGTAGAACACAGGAAGGAGATCTGAGCAGTACATTATAGAATTTGACTTAAACAATATGACCACGGAGGTGAGGTCTTTATCAAGCTCCTTCAACATGAAAATCATCACATCAGATTAGCATCAGGTTGAACAGTTACTGTAGAAAAACATCAGGAAGGAAACACTGAGAAACATGTACAAATGTACCATTATAGAATGTTAGAAAATTAACATTACTTAAACAATATGACAGAAAACCCCATCACATCAGAACCGTCCCGAGAAGACAGGAGGGAGACACAGGTACAAACAACATTTTAGGTTATTCCATGGTATAGAACACACTGTCACTGACAGAAAACCCCATCACATCAGATCAGACACTGTTACTGACAGAAAACCCCATCACATCAGATGTACCATTATGGTATAGAACAGAAAACCCCATCACTGTCACTGACAGAAAACCCCATCACATCAGATCAGATGTACCATTATGGTATAGAACACACTGTCACTGACAGAAAACCCCATCACATCAGATCAGATGTACCATTATGGTATAGAACACACTGTCACTGACAGAAAACCCCATCACATCAGATCAGATGTACCATTATGGTATAGAACACACTGTTACTGACAGAAAACCCCATCACATCAGATGTACCATTATGGTATAGAACACACTGTTACTGACAGAAAACCCCATCACATCAGATGTACCATTATGGTATAGAACACACTGTTACTGACAGAAAACCCCATCACATCAGATGTACCATTATGGTATAGAACACACTGTTACTGACAGAAAACCCCATCACATCAGATGTACCATTATGGTATAGAACACACTGTTACTGACAGAAAACCCCATCACATCAGATGTACCATTATGGTATAGAACACACTGTTACTGACAGAAAACCCCATCACATCAGATGTACCATTATGGTATAGAACACACTGTTACTGACAGAAAACCCCATCACATCAGATGTACCATTATGGTATAGAACACACTGTTACTGACAGAAAACCCCATCACATCAGATGTACCATTATGGTATAGAACACACTGTTACTGACTACTCCATTTTTACAGAGAAGGAAGGGACCTTTCATTAGCTTTTACAATTGCTATTGAAGACACAGCTGAACAAAAACTCCTCAACTCCTCCACCTCAAAGACACGCACTGCAGCTGATCAGGATGCTTCCAGAAATCCGCCAAACAAACCCGTCACAACGACAGCATGTCTGACAATACCGGCCTTATTGTTTCCAAAATATTACAGGAAAGACTGTAAATGGAGGCTAGACCTCACCCTCCCTCCCCCTCAGCCCTCCCTACTCACACTCAG
This sequence comes from Oncorhynchus gorbuscha, assembly GCF_021184085.1. Lineage (NCBI taxonomy): Eukaryota > Metazoa > Chordata > Actinopteri > Salmoniformes > Salmonidae > Oncorhynchus > Oncorhynchus gorbuscha. The sequence goes on from NC_060193.1 coordinate 15,394,294, forward strand.
TCTTCACCCTCCCCACTCACACTCAGTCCTCACCCCCTCCCCACTCAGTCCTCACCCTCCCCACTCAGTCCTCACCCTCCCCACTCACACTCAGTCTCACCCTCCCCACTCAGTCCTCCCCACTCACAGTCCTCACCCTCCCCACTCCCCCTCAGCCCTCCACACTCACACTCAGTCCTCCCTACTCACCCTCCCCACTCACACTCAGTCATCACCCTCCCCACTCAGTCCTCACCCTCCCCACTCAGTCCTCACCATCCCCTCCCCACTCACACTCAGTCCTCACCCTCCCCACTCAGTCCTCACCCTCCCCACTCAGTCCTCACCCTCCCCACTCACACTCAGTCCCTACTCACCCTCCCCCCCACTCAGTCCTCACCCTCCCCACTCCACTCCCCCACTCAGTCCTCTCTACTCACCCTCCACACCCTCCCACTCAGTCCTCACCCTCCCCACTCAGTCCTCACCCTCCCCACTCACACTCAGTCTTCACCCTCCCCACTCAGTCCTCACCCTCCCCACTCCCCCTCAGCCCTCCACACTCACACTCAGTCCTCCCTACTCACCCTCCCCACTCACACTCAGTCATCACCCTCCCCACTCAGTCCTCACCCTCACCCTCCACACTCACACTCAGTCCTCTCTACTCACCCTCCCCACTCACACTCAGTCCTCACCCTCCCCACTCACACTCAGTCCTCACCCTCCCCACTCAGTCCTCATCCTCCCCACTCACATTCACCCTCCCCCCTCCCCACTCACACTCAGTCCTCCCTACTCACCCTCCCCACTCACACTCAGTCCTCATCCTCCCCACTCACACTCAGTCCTCACCCTCCCCACTCAGTCCTCACCCTCCCTCACTCAGTCCTCACCCTCCCCACTCAGTCCTCCCATCACCCTCCCCACTCACACTCAGTCCTCACCCTCCCCACTCAGTCCTCACCCTCCCCACTCCCCCTCAGCCCTCCACACTCAGCCCTCCACACTCACACTCAGTCCTCCCTCCTCACCCTCCCCACTCACACTCAGTCCTCACCCTCCCCACTCAGTCCTCATCCTCCCCACTCACACTCAGTCTTCACCCTCCCCACTCACACTCAGTCCTCATCCTCCCCACTCACACTCAGTCTTCACCCTCCCCACTCACACTCAGTCCTCACCCTCCCCACTCACACTCAGTCCTCACCCTCCCCCTCCCCACTCAGTCCTCATCCTCCCCACTCACACTCAGTCTTCACCCTCCCCACTCAGTCCTCATCCTCCCCACTCACACTCAGTCCTCTCTACTCATCCTCCCCACTCACACTCAGTCCTCACCCTCCCCACTCACACTCAGTCCTCACCCTCCCCACTCAGTCCTCATCCTCCCCACTCAGTCCTCAGCCCTCCACACTCACACTCAGTCCTCCCTACTCACCCTCCACACTCACACTCAGTCCTCACCCTCCCCACTCACACTCAGTCTTCACCCTCCCCACTCAGTCCTCACCCTCCCCACTCAGTCCTCACCCTCCCCATTCACACTGTTCTCACCCTCCCCACTCAGTCCTCACCCTCCCCAGTCCTCACCCTCCCCACTCAGTCCTCACCCTCCCCCCACTCACCCTCCCCACTCAGTCTTCACCCTCCCCCTCCCTCACTCACCCTCCCCACTCAGTCCTCATCCTCCCCACTCACACTCAGTCCTCACCCTCCCCCCCACTCCCTCCTCCCTACTCACCCTCCCCACTCAGTCCTCATCCTCCCCACTCACAGTCCTCACCCTCCCCACTCACAGTCCTCACCCCTCCCCACTCAGTCCTCACCCCTCCCTACTCAGTCCTCACCCCTCCCTACTCACACTCAGTCCTCACCACACACCCTCAGCCCCCCTCCCCTCACCTGGCTGCTCCCCCACCCCTCCTCCTCCCAACAACAGAACAGTCCAACCAGAAGGTCAGTGTGTTGAATTATTTACCTCTGTGGCCTCAGAGGCATAACGTAAACCAAACATTTGCCAGGACAGAGAGATGGAAAGAGAGAGGACGGACGGACGGACAGACGGACAGACAGGCAGACAGACAGACGGACGGACGGACGGACAGAGACAGGCAGACAAACAGACAGAGACAGGCAGACAAACAGACAGAAAGAGACAGAGGCAGACAGACAGGCAGACAGACATACAGAGACAGGCAGACAGACATGCAGAGACAGGCAGACAGACATACAGAGACAGGCAGACAAACAGACAGAAAGGCAAACAGACAGACAACAGAGACAGACAGAGACAGGCAGACAGACATACAGAGACAGGCAGACAAACAGACAGAAAGAGACAGAGGCAGACAGACAGGCAGACAGACATACAGAGACAGGCAGACAAACAGACAGAAAGAGACAGAGGCAGACAGACAGGCAGACAGACATACAGAGACAGGCATACAGAGACAGGCAGACAGACATACAGAGACGGGCAGATAGACAGAGACAGGCAAACAGACAGAAAGAGACAGAGACAGAGGCAGACATACAGAGACAGGCAGACAGACATACAGAGACAGGCAGACAGACAGAGACAGGCAAACAGACAGAAAGAGACAGACAGAGACAGAGGCAGACATACAGAGACAGGCAGGCAGGCAGACATACAGAGACAGGCAGATAGACAGGCAAACAGACAGAGACAGAGACAGACAGAGACAGAGGCAGACAGACAGAGACAGGCAGACAGACAGAAAGAGACAGACAGACAGAGGCAGACAGACAGAGACAGGCAGACAGAAAGAGACAGACAGAGGCAGACAGACAAAGACAGGCAGACAGACATAAAGAGACTCACAGAGACAAAAACAGACAGAGACAGGCAGACAGACATCAGGGATATTGTGGCCTGGACACAGCAGGGTAATGATTGTCCAAAGAACCAGTTAGTGGAGCCATACCCCAACCCTCTAGCCACTTTGTGTAGGTTTGAAAGGGTCAGTCAGATAAATATAAGCCAGCTATAATTAGGACTGGATAAGTACATGGTAATACAAGCTACAATCTGCCCTCTGATAGGTGGAAACCATTCAGATCTAGTACAACTAGGGTGATGGGAGTAGGATGTATGGAGTAGGGGGTAGGGGATAGGAGGTAAGGGATATGGAGTAGGGTGTAGGGGGAAGGGAGTAGGGGGTAGAGAGTAAACAGAGGATAGGGAATAGGGAGTAGGGAGTAAGGGGAGTGTGTAGGGAGTAGATAGAGGATAGGGGATAGGGAGTAAGGGGTAGGGTGTATGGGGTAGATAGAGGATAGGGAGTAGAGGATAGGGAGTAGGGAGAAGGGAGTAAAGGGTAGGGTGTAGGGAGAAGGCAGTAGATAGAGGATAGGGGACAGGGAGTAGGGGGTAGGGTGTAGGGACTAGAGGATAGACAGAGGATAGGGGATAGGGAGTAGGGTATACAGAGAAGGGAGTAGGGGATAGGAAGCAGGGAGGAGGGGATAGAGAGTAGGGGATAGGAATTAGGGGATGGGGGATATGAGGCGGGGAGTATGGATGGATTTGGGACTGGTCACAGAAACACAGGGTTGGGATTGAGGACAGTTAGAATGCTGCCATGGACAGGAGGTTGAGGACAGTTAGAATACTGATATGGACAGGAAGTTGAGGACAGTTAGAATACTGATATGGACAGGAAGTTGAGGACAGTTAGAATACTGATATGGACAGGAAGTTGAGGAGAGTTAGAATACTGCTATGGACAGGAAGTTGAGGACAGTTAGAATGCTGCCATGGACAGGAAGTTGAGGACAGTTAGAATGCTGCCATAGACAGGAAGTTGAGGACAGTTAGAATGCTGCCATGGACAAGGAAGTTGAGGACAGTTAGAATACTGATATAGACAGGAAGTTGAGGACAAGTAGAATACTGATATGGACAGGAAGTTGAGGACAGTTAGAATACTGATATGGACAGGAAGTTGAGGACAGTTAGAATACTGATATGGACAGGAAGTTGAGGACAGTTAGAATGCTGCCATGGACAGGAGGTTGAGGACAGTTAGAATACTGATATGGACAGGAAGTTGAGGACAGTTAGAATACTGATATGGACAGGAAGTTGAGGACAGTTAGAATACTGATATGGACAGGAAGTTGAGGACAGTTAGAATGCTGCCATGGACAGGAGGTTGAGGACAGTTAGAATACTGATATGGACAGGAAGTTGAGGACAGTTAGAATACTGATATGGACAGGAAGTTGAGGACAGTTAGAATACTGATATGGACAGGAAGTTGAGGACAGTTAGAATACTGATATGGACAGGAAGTTGAGGACAGTTAGAATACTGATATGGACAGGAAGTTGAGGACAGTTAGAATACTGATATGGACAGGAAGTTGAGGTATGGTTCCAGAAGAAAGACATGCAGAACATTAAAACACCAGACTGTCTGAGGGTTGATGATCAGTGTGCTATTATATCATTCTATTGATTCATTTAACCTTTATTAAATACATTGAGGATGAATCATGACAAGGTAGTTTATCAAGGACATCCTACTTACTTCCTGTTAATATTCATGATGAACTATGACCAAACATTTCTATTATATCTTTATTTAACTGGGCAAGTCAGTTAGGAACATATTCTTATTTTCAATGACAGTCTGCCTTGTTCAGGGGCAGAACGACAGATTGTCACCTTGTCAGCTTTGGGATTCGATCTAGCAACCTCTCGGTTTCTGGCCCAACGCTCTAACCACATGGAGTATCATCAAAAATGTCCATGAAATTACAAAGTGAGCATACTAAAAAACCTCCACCATGTCAATTTGAATTACAGACAGTCCACAGCCATGAGCCAAATTCATAATAAAGTCTCTAGTATGGAGGCCCATATTCACAGTGTCTCAGAGTAGGAGTGTTGATCTCGGATCAGGTCCCCCTCTGTCCATATAATAATACTAATTATGATTTAAAACGATAACTGATCCTAGATCGGCGGTCCTACTCTGAGACGCTTTGTGAATACAGGCCCTGTATGCCTAATCTTTACTACGACAGCTCTCTCCTGCTCTCTCCAAGCGTGAGACTGTCTGCCTCTCTCATCGACTGTCTGTCTGTATAGGAGGCTTCTACCTTAGAGACATCACTCTCTGATAGCATACCCCAACTATCAACTCCCCCCCCCTCTCTCACTCCCCTTCTCCCCCTCTTCATCTCGCTCTTGCTCTCAATCTCTGGGTTCTCTCTCTCCATCTGCCTCTCTCGCTCTTTCTCTCAATCTCTGGGTTCTCTCTCTCCATCTGCCTCTCTCGCTCTTTCTCTCAATCTCTGGGTTCTCTCTCTCCATCTGCCTCTCTCGCTCCCCTTCTCCCCCTCTTCATCTCGCTCTCTCTCGCTCCCCTTCTCCCCCTCTCCATCTGCCTCTCTCGCTCCCCTTCTCCCCCTCTTCATCTCGCTCTCTCTCACTCCCCTTCTCCCCCTCTTCATCTCACTCCCCTTCTCCCCCTCTTCATCTCACTCCCCTTCTCCCCCTCTTCATCTCGCTCCCCTTCTCCCTCTCTTCATCTCGCTCCCCTTCTCCCCCTCTTCATCTCGCTCCCCTTCTCCCCCTCTTCATCTCGCTCCCCTTCTCCCCCTCTTCATCTCGCTCCCCTTCTCCCCCTCTTCATCTCGCTCCCCTTCTCCCCCTCTTCATCTCACTCCCCTTCTCCCCCTCTTCATCTCACTCCCCTTCTCCCCCTCTTCATCTCACTCCCCTTCTCCCCCTCTTCATCTCACTCCCCTTCTCCCCCTCTTCATCTCACTCCCCTTCTCCCCCTCTTCATCTCACTCCCCTTCTCCCCCTCTTCATCTCGCTCCCCTTCTCCCCCTCTTCATCTGCCTCTCTCACTCCCCCTCTTCATCTCGCTCCCCTTCTCCCCCTCTTCATCTGCCTCTCTCACTCCCCTTCTCCCCCTCTTCATCTCACTCCCCTTCTCCCCCTCTTCATCTCACTCCCCTTCTCCCCCTCTTCATCTCACTCCCCTTCTCCCCCTCTTCATCTCATCCCCTCTCCCCCTTCTCTCCCCTCTTCATCTGCCTCTCTCACTCCCCTTCTCCCCTCTTCATCTCACTCCCCTTCTCCCCCTCTTCATCTCACTCCCCTTCTCCCCCTCTTCATCTCGCTCCCCTTCTCCCCCTCTTCATCTGCCTCTCTCACTCCCCTTCTCCCCCTCTTCATCTCACTCCCCTTCTCCCCCTCTCCATCTGCCTCTCTCACTCCCCTTCTCCCCCTCTCTCTCGCTGTGTGTGTGTGTGTGTGTGTGTGTGTGTGTGTGTGTGTGTGTGTGTGTGTGTGTGTGTGTGTGTGTGTGTGTGTGTGTGTGTGTGTGTGTGTGTGTGTGTGTGTGTGTGTGTGTGTGTGTGTGTGTGCGTGCATGCGAGTGCCATGAGTTTTAGCCACCTGCCTGTTGAAATACTACAGAAAATACCAGTGTTTTATACAGCTAAATTAACACTAAATTCATTCTAAATGTACAGCTAAATTAATGCTAAAATTAATCTAAATGTACATCTAAATAAATCTAATCTCTTCTCTCACTGATATGTATTCTAAAGTCTTAGGCATCTGTCTGCAACAACATAAATCCCCTATTTTGACGTATGAAGCACAGATCAATATGAAATAGTGGAGTGAAATGAGGCTTGTGAACAATACAAAGCCCTTAGATTCATTCTCCTTCACGGCTTTAGTAGAGAAAGGAATGAATATGGATGAAACTGTGAAATTACACACACACACACACACACACACACACACACACACACACACACACACACACACACACACACACACACACACACACACACACACACACACACACACACACACACACACACACACACACACACACACACACACACACACACACACACACACACACACACACATGGCTATTAGAGGAGGTTTAAATTCCTGATTGTGGCTTTCAGGGGCAAGTGCAATATGGTTCCCTTGGTAACAGAGACTAGCATGGAACATGACCTTGCTGTGTCATCTGTTTCACACAAGACACACACATACCTTCCCTCCTGTGCATGTTCTCAATCATTCTGCCTGAAAGCCCCCCCTCCTCTCTTTGTCTGTCCTCCATATATAGGTAATATGGTACCGTTGGAACACATCCAAACACCTATTGTCTTCAACAGTCAGGGGGAAAGACAAGCACACGGTTTAATTCTTACAGTCCGGGCTTCAAACCCACTAACCCTCCTTCAGACCTCTGACCCTGGCCGTGTGCTGGGGGATTGGTGTACCGTCGCCTGGTTCTTTCAGTGTGGAGTCCAAAAGGGGGTAGAGCCTACCCATAAGCCTCTTGGGGGATTTGAAAAATGAAAAGGGCACCATGTCAGGATTCAAGCTATCAGTCCCAGCCACCACCATCCTTTCACACACAAACTCTGCACAGAAAGACTTCTTCAATGGGTGTGAGGTGACAGCCATGGAACGAGAGGAGGGAGGAGGACAGTGAGGTGACAGCCATGGAACGAGAGGAGGGAGGAGGACAGTGAGGTGACAGCCATGGAACGAGAGGAGGGAGGAGGACAGTGAGGTGACAGCCATGGAACGAGAGGAGGGAGGAGGACAGTGAGGTGACAGCCATGGAACGAGAGGAGGGAGGAGGACAGTGAGGTGACAGCCATGGAACAAGAGGAGGGAGGAGGACTGTGAGGTGACGGCCATGGAACGAGAGGAGGGAGGAGGACAGTGAGGTGACAGCCATGGAACGAGAGGAGGGAGGAGGACAGTGAGGTGACAGCCATGGAACGAGAGGAGGGAGGAGGACAGTGAGGTGACAGCCATGGAACGAGAGGAGGGAGGAGGACAGTGAGGTGACAGCCATGGAACGAGAGGAGGGAGGAGGACAGTGAGGTGACAGCCATGGAACGAGAGGAGGGAGGAGGACAGTGAGGTGACAGCCATGGAACGAGAGGAGGGAGGAGGACAGTGAGGTGACAGCCATGGAACGAGAGGAGGGATGAGGACAGTGAGGTGACAGCCATGGAACGAGAGGAAGGAGGACAGTGAGGTGACAGCCATGGAACGAGAGGAGGGAGGAGGACAGTGAGGTGACAGCCATGGAACGAGAGGAGGGAGGAGGACAGTGAGGTGACAGCCATGGAACGAGAGGTGGGAGGAGGACAGTGAGGTGACAGCCATGGAACGAGAGGAGGGAGGAGGACAGTGAGGTGACAGCCATGGAACGAGAGGAGGGAGGAGGACAGTGAGGTGACAGCCATGGAACGAGAGGAGGGGAGGAGGACAGTGAGGTGACAGCCATGGAACGAGAGGAGGGAGGAGGACAGTGAGGTGACAGCCATGGAACGAGAGGTGGGAGGAGGACAGTGAGGTGACAGCCATGGAACGAGAGGAGGGAGGAGGACAGTGAGGTGACAGCCATGGAACGAGAGGAGGGAGGAGGACAGTGAGGTGACAGCCATGGAACGAGAGGAGGGAGGAGGACAGTGAGGTGACAGCCATGGAACGAGAGGAGGGAGGAGGACAGTGAGGTGACAGCCATGGAACGAGAGGAGGGAGGAGGACAGTGAGGTGACAGCCATGGAACGAGAGGAGGGAGGAGGACAGTGAGGTGACAGCCATGGAACGAGAGGAGGGAGGAGGACAGTGAGGTGACAGCCATGGAACGAGAGGAGGGAGGAGGACAGTGAGGTGACAGCCATGGAACGAGAGGAGGGAGGAGGACAGTGAGGTGACAGCCATGGAACGAGAGGAGGGAGGAGGACAGTGAGGTGACAGCCATGGAACGAGAGGAGGGAGGAGGACAGTGAGGTGACAGCCATGGAACGAGAGGAGGGAGGAGGACAGTAAACAACATGAAATATGGCCCAGGTTCTGAGCCATTTTGAAGGGAAACTGACAACAATTTTAAAATAGAACTGTTAAAGTCTAACGACTGCATGTATCAAGGGAAAACCACTGTGGAGATGACAATGTCTGCTGTTGTTGTTGTTGTTGTTGGGAAGACACGCTGTAACATCTATTTCAAATCCCCTATTTAATACAGTAGCAACGTCAGTATAACCCAGTGAAGTGTTGTCCTGTAGGGACACAACACATTACATATTTAATACAGTAGCAACGTCAGTATAACCCAGTGTAGTGTTGTCCTGTAGGGACACAACACATTACATATTTAATACAGTAGCAACGTCAGTATAACCCAGTGTAGTGTTGTCCTGTAGGGACACAACACATTACATATTTAATACAGTAGCAACGTCAGTATAACCCAGTGAAGTGTTGTCCTGTAGGGACACAACACATTACATATTTAATACAGTAGCAACGTCAGTATAACCCAGTGTAGTGTTGTCCTGTAGGGACACAACACATTACATATTTAATACAGTAGCAACGTCAGTATAACCCAGTGTAGTGTTGTCCTGTAGGGACACAACACATTACATATTTAATACAGTAGCAACGTCAGTATAACCCAGTGTAGTGTTGTCCTGTAGGGACACAACACATTACATATTTAATATCAGTACTGAACTGTACAGTTCTCATGTATTCTGGAATTCGTCAAATACAAAGCTCAGCTGAACTGAAATCCCCTGTTTGGTGTCAGAATTGACTAGACGTCACCGTTATGTTTAGTGCTGTGACGATTGTGGAATGTTGGGTAACGATTAATTGTCATGCACATGGCCACAGATATTGTCATAATTGTCATTTTTGTTGAAAAAGTGTAATACTGTAACGTTCGTCGTTGGGAGAAAGAGAGGACCAATGAGCAGCGTGGTAAGTGTCCATATTGATAATTTATTGTCACGATTACACTAAACAAAATAACAAAGGAGAATGAAATGAAACAGTCCTGTCTGGTGTAGACACAAAACAGAAAACAATCACCCACAACTCAACAGTGAAACCAGGCTGCCTAAGTATGGATCTCAATCAGGGACAATCAGGCTACCTAAGTATGGTTCTCAATCAGGGACAACCAGGCTGCCTAAGTATGGTTCACAATCAGGGACAACCAGGCTGCCTAAGTATGGTTCACAATCAGGGACAACCAGGCTGCCTAAGTATGGTTCAGAATCAGGGACAACCAGGCTGCCTAAGTATGGTTCTCAATCAGGGACAACCAGGCTGCCTAAGTATGGTTCACAATCAGGGACAACCAGGCTGCCTAAGTATGGTTCACAATCAGGGACAACCAGGCTGCCTAAGTATGGTTCTCAATCAGGGACAACCAGGCTGCCTAAGTATGGTTCACAATCAGGGACAACCAGGCTGCCTAAGTATGCTTCACAATCAGGGACAACCAGGCTGCCTAAGTATGGTTCTCAATCAGGGACAACCAGGCTGCCTAAGCATGGTTCTCAATCAGGGACAACCAGGCTACCTAAGTATGGTTCTCAATCAGGGACAACCAGGCTACCTAATATGGTTTCAATCAGGGACAACCAGGTACATGGTTCTCAATCAGGGACACCGATTGACAGCTGCCTCTGATTGAATACAAACACAGAAATACCAAATCATAGAAAAACTAACATGACAACCCGCCCAACTCATGCCCTGACCATACTAAAACAAAGACTTAACAAAGGAACTAAGGTCAGAATTGACAAATACATCATAATGCATTTTTTTTAAATGAGCTCTGACAAAACTAATGTAAACACAGCTCTGACAAACCTAATGTAAACAACACAGCTCTGACAAACCTAATGTAAACAACACAGCTCTGACAAACCTAATGTAAACAACACAGCTCTGACAAACCTAATGTAAACAACCCAGCTCTGACAAACCTAATGTAAACAACACAGCTCTGACAAAACTAATGTAAACACAGCTCTGACAAAACTAATGGAAACAACACAGCTCTGACAAACCTAATGTAAACAACACAGCTCTGACAATTTAATGTAAACAACCCAGCTCTGACAAACTAAAAACAACACAGCTCTGACAAAACTAATGTAAACACAGCTCTGACAAAACTCTGTAAACACAGCTCTGACAAACCTAATGTAAACAACCCAGCTCTGACAAACCTAATGTAAACAACACAGCTCTGACAAACCTAATGTAAACAACACAGCTCTGACAAAACTAATGTAAACAACACAGCTCTGACACACCTAATGTAAACAACCCAGCTCTGACAAACCTAATGTAAACAACACAGCTCTTCACACCTAATGTAAACAACCCAGCTCTGACACACCTAATGTAAACACAGCTCTGACACACCTAATGTAAACACAGGCTGACACACCTAATGTAAACACAGCTCTGACACACCTAATGTAAACAACACAGCTCTGACACACCTAATGTAAACAACACAGCTCTGACAAACCTAATGTAAACACAGCTCAGACACACCTAATGTAAACAACACAGCTCTGACAAACCTAATGTAAACAACACAGCTCTGACAAACCTAATGTAAACAACACAGCTCTGACAAACCTAATGTAAACAACACAGCTCTGACAAACCTAATGTAAACAACCCAGCTCTGACAAACCTAATGTAAACAACACAGCTCTGACAAACCTAATGTAAACAACCCAGCTCTGACAAACCTAATGTAAACAACCCAGCTCTGACAAACCTAATGTAAACAACACAGCTCTGACAAACCTAATGTAAACAACACAGCTATGACAAACCTAATGTAAACAACACAGCTCTGACAAACCTAATGTAAACAACCCAGCTCTGACAAACCTAATGTAAACAACACAGCTCTGACAAAACTAATATAAACAACCCAGCTCTGACAAAACTAATGTAAACAACCCAGGCTGACAAACCTAATGTAAACAACCCAGCTCTGACAAACCTAATGTAAACAACACAGCTCTGACAAACCTAATGTAAACAACACAGCTCTGACAAACCTAATATAAACAACACAGCTCTGACAAACCTAATGTAAACAACACAGCTCTGACAAACCTAATATAAACAACACAGCTCTGACAAACCTAATGTAAACAACACAGCTCTGGTGACACCCGTCTCAAAAATGAATGGTTCTGACCACTTCAAACGATTGAAAGAACCTTCTCCTCCCAATGGTGCCGTTCTGCTCATAAAATGACCATCAACTTTACCCACTTAGAAAAATTGGAAACTGCTATTGGGTAAATCATATCTATAAAGTTGAATCCCCCTTGTCCGAAAAAAAAGAATATGTATTAAGACGATTATAACAACTATTAGTTCATGGTTATTGTCCATAATCGTCTGTTACACGATTATATATATATAATAATAATAATTGTACCAGCTCCAGTTATATTATGGTTGAGAAGAGACCAACGCAGACAGTTATCAATGGGTTGTGTTAAGATGGCAGACCGTTATCAATGGGTTGTGTTAAGATGGACAGTTATCAATGGGTTGTGTTAAGATGGACAACACAGCCGTTATCAATGGGTTGTGTTAAACAACACAGTTATCAATGGGTTGTGTTAACAACGGACAGTTATCAATGGGTTGTGTTAAACAACCCGGACAGTTATCAATGGGTTGTGTTGACAGTTATCAATGGGTTGTATTAAATAGACCGACCCAGACCGTTATCATTGGGTTGTGTTAAGATGGACAGTTATCAATGGGTTGTGTTAAGATGGACAGTTATCAATGGGTTGTGTTAAGATGGACAGTTATCAATGGGTTGTGTTAAGATAGACCGACCCAGACCGTTATCAATGGGTTGTGTTAAGATGGACCAACGCTCTGACAAACCGTTATCAATGGGTTGTGTTAAGAACAACCCAGCCGTTATCAATGGGTTGTGTTAAGATGGACAACACAGCTCGTTATCAATGGATTGTGTTAAGATGGTAAGTTATCAATGGGTTGTGTTAAGATGGACAGTTATCAATGGGTTGTGTTAAGAAACAGTTATCAATGGGTTGTAAACAACACAGCTCAATGACAAACCAGTTATCAATGGGTTGTGTTAAGACAACCCAGTTATCAATGGGTTGTGTTCTGACAGTTATCCTGGGTTGTGTTAAACGGACAGTTATCAAGTTGTGACAAAACTCAATATAAACAACCCAGCGTTATCATTGGGTTGTGTTACAAAACAGTTATCAATGGGTTGTGTTAAAACAACCCAGCCGTTATCAATGGGTTGTGTTAAGATGGACCAACGCAGACCGTTATCAATGGGTTGTGACAAAGTTATCAATGGGTTGTGTTAAACGGACAGTTATCAATGGGTTGTGTTAAACAACAGTTATCAGTTGTGTTAAGACAAGTTATCAATGGGTTGTGTTAAACAAGTTATCAAGTTGTACAAACGGACAGTTATCAATGTTAAAACAGTTATCAATGGGTTGTGTTAAAACAGTTATCAATGGGTTGTGTTAAAACAGTTATCACAGCTCTGTTAAAACAGTTATCAATGGGTTGTATTAAACAAGTTATCAAGGTTGTGTTGACACCAGTTATCAATGGGTTGTATTAAGAAAGTTATCAATGGGTTGGTTCTGACCAGTTATCAATGGGTTGTGTTAAACGACAGTTTCAATGTTAAGATGGACAGTTATCAATGGGTTGTATTAAGATGGACCGACCCAGACCGTTATCATTGGGTTGTGTTAAGATGGACAGTTATCAATGGGTTGTGTTAAGATGGACCCCACAGTTATCAATGGGTTGTGTTAAGATGGAAACTGACCGTTATCAATGTTGTGTTAAGATCATATCGTTATCAATGGGTTGTGTTAAGATGGACCAACCCCGTTATCAATGGGTTGTGTTAAACGGACAGTTATCAATGGGTTGTGTTAAGACGGACAGTTATCAATGGGTTGTGTTAAACGGATTAGTTATCAATGGGTTGTGTTAAGTCGGACAGTTATCAATGGGTTGTGTTAAGACGGACAGTTATCAATGGGTTGTGTTAATAATAGTTATCAATTGTATTACCAGTTATCAATGGGTTATGTTAAGATGGACAGTTATCAATGGGTTGTGTTAAGATGGACAGTTATCAATGGGTTGTGTTAAGATGGACAGTTATCAATGGGTTGTATTAAGATGGACCGACCCAGACCGTTATCATTGGGTTGTGTTAAGATAGACCGACCCAGACCGTTATCAATGGGTTGTGTTAAGATAGACCGACCCAGACAGTTATCATTGGGTTGTGTTAAAGACCGACCCAGACCATAATCAATGGGTTGTGTTAAAGACCGACAGACCGTTATCATTGGGTTGTGTTAAGATAGACCGACAGTTATCAATGGGTTGTGTTAAGATAGACCGACCCAGACCGTTATCAATGGGTTGTGTTAAGATGACCCAGACAGTTATCAATGGGTTGTGTTAAGATGGACAGACCGTTATCAATGGGTTGTGTTAAGATGACCGACCCAGACCGTTATCATTGGGTTGTGTTAAGATAGACCGACCCAGACCGTTATCATTGGGTTGGGTTAAGATAGACCGACCCAGACCGTTATCATTGGGTTGTGTTAAGATAGACCGACCCAGACCGTTATCATTGGGTTGTGTTAAGATAGACCGACGCAGACTGAAATACATATCTTGCTGCGTTTTGTAAAGCCAGATCTAAAATCCTTAGTGTAACTCCTGCTCAGCATCAGACTAACTTTGTGCTTCAGTTGCACTTCTCCACTCGGTTGAGAATTCACCAATGGCCATTCTATCAGCAAACAGCGTTCTGACTGATGTGGAGCTACTTTTCTCTGGTAAAATGCCACTTCAAGCAAAACATTAATAAAATGTAGCTGGCTATGATAAACATTCAAAATATGATGGCCAAGCATATGTTTTGCAAAAAATACTTTGCCTTTTCATTGTAAGCTCATTTAGTTTTGTGGCTGCCAGCCAAATAGCTGCTTCTGTTGTCATCTGATTAACATTAAGCTATTTTCTGCCGAATGCACTAAAGTATTTTCAGAGAAATCTGTAATTGCACGCCCCTGATCACTCTATTGAAGCAAAACAACACTGTTAACTTTTAATATAAAACGCAGGTGACATTTGTTGATGGTTTATGTTTCAAAATGCAGATTTCTGAACTCTAAAGCTACCCCTGCACAGCTATAAGCTTTCATAACAGCTATAAGCATTCATAACACAGCTACAATAATTCATAACACAGCTATAAGCATTCATGACACAGCTATAAGCATTCATAACACAGCTATACGCTTTCATAACACAGCTATAAGCATTCATAACAGCTATAAGCATTCATAACACAGCTACAAGCATTCATAACACAGCTATAAGCATTCATAACACAGCTATAAGCATTCATAACACAGCTATAAGCATTCATAACACAGCTATAAGCATTCATAACACAGCTACAAGAATTCATAACTCAGCTAAGCATTCATAACACAGCTATAACCATTCATAACACAGCTATAACCTTTCATAACACAGCTATAAGCATTCATAACACAGCTATAAGCATTCATAACACAGCTACAAGAATTCATAACACAGCTATAAGTATTCATGACACAGCTATAAGCATTCATGACACAGCTATAAGCATTCATAACAGCTATAAACATTCATAACACAGCTACAAGAATTCATAACACAGCTATAAGCATTCATGACACAGCTATAAGCATTCATGACACAGCTATAAGCATTCATGACACAGCTATAAGCATTCATGACACAGCTATAAGCATTCATAACTCAGCTATAAGCATTCATGACACAGCTATAAGCATTCATGACACAGCTATGAGTATTCATAACACAGCTATAAGCATTCATAACACAGCTATAAGCATTCATAACACTTCACAGCTCCCTTTACCAACCAATAACACACAAATGCTCGTCAAAGCATTTATAATCCATTACACATCTCATAGTGAATGTTTCTGATGTAGCATTAGCCGTGGAGTGGGTAACAGGCTATCACGCTTTAATAGCTGGGTGCTCTGCCATATATGGCAATGTCTTCAAATGAAATCCCAAGTTCCAGAAACATTGGGAAACGGCGGCACTCCAAAAAGTTTCTTTTCAAAAAAGGACACCTCCTTTCACTTTTTTTTAAATTTTCGGGCCAGACAGACGAACGTGATTCGGCAGTGCTGCCTTTATCAGAGCGTCAATGTCATGTTTGTCATTTATTATCATGTCTTGTCCCTGTGCTCCCCATTCTATTCGTTTCCCTCTGCTGGTCTTATTAGGTTCTTTCCCTCTTTCTATCCCTCTCTCTCCCCCTCCCTCTCTCACTCTCTCGCTCTCTCTTCTCTCTATCGTTCCGTTCCTGCTCCCAGCTGTTCCTATTCCCCTAATCAATCATTTAGTCTTCCCACACCTGTTCCCGATCCTTTCCCCTGATTAGAGTCCCTATTTCTTCCTTTGTGTTCCGTTCCTGTCCTGTCGGTTCCTTGTTTAGAATTCACCGTGCTGTGATTGTGTATCGCCCTGTCGTGTCGTGTTTTCCTCAGATGCTGCGTGGTGAGCAGGTGTCTGAGAGTGCCTTCCCGAGGCAACCTGCTGTTCACCTGCTGTTCAAGATCGAGTCTCCAGTTAGTCCTCGTCATTTCGAGTGAAAGTTGTGTTTTTTTGTTTGTATTCACTTTACTGGATTAAAGACTCTGTTTTCGCCAAGTCGCTTTTGGGTCCTCTTTCACCTGCATGACAGTCAAGAGATCAGCAGTGTTAGCGGTTAGCCTAGCAGCAGACGGGCTGGGGAGATGGGCTGGCCCTGGCGATTGGGATCTTATCAATGTTAGTCTAACACCTGCAAAACACATCATAGATTATGGCAGGACGTATATGGAGAAGATAGTGTCTGTTTCCTGTCCGCTTCACAGGGACTGCTGCAAGCCAATAAATGAACACACACAGCGACACACATCATCTAATAGAAAAACACAACACATCACACACTGATGGCCTCATCATAGACAAGGGAAGGCAGATCAACTAAAGACAAGGTCACACGTAGAAAAAAAGACACACACACACCAGATAATTACAGTGGTGCTAATCAGTATGCATGTACACTTGACTGCACCCAGACTGGGTTGTGAGTCTGTTAGCCCCTGTAGTGCCAGAGAGATGGAGAGAGAGAGAGAGAGATTAAGAGATACACTGGGAGAGCCAGAGAGAGAGAGACAGAGAGCCAGAGAGAGAGCCAGATAGACAGAGAGAGAGAGCCAGAGAGAGAGAGAGACAGAGAGAGAGAGGAGTCCTACCCTCACATCACACCCGTTGGCTGCGCTGCTCATGCATTGAATCTGCTCCTCAAGGACATCATGGTACTGAAAACAATGCATACACTCTACAAGAGAGCCAAGGAAATGGTTAGGTATGTGAAGGGTCATCAAGTTATAGCAGCAATCTACCTCACCAATCAAAGTGAGAAGAATAAGAGCACCACATTGAAGCTGCCCAGCAACACCCGTTGGGGTATTGTTGTCATCATGTTTGACAGTCTCGTGGAGGGGAAGGAGTCTCTCCAAGAAATGGCCATATCACAGTCTGCCGATATGGACAGCCCCATCAAGAGAATCCTCCTGGATGATGTATTTTGGTAGACAGTGGTTAGCAGCCTGAAACTCCTGAAACCGATAGCAGTAGCCATTGCACAGATTGAGGGAGACAATGCCATCCTGTCTGATGTTCAGACTCTGCAGATGTAAGAGAAGAAATCCATAAAGCCCTGCCCACTTCACTGGCGCTCCAAGCAGAGGAAACTGCAGTTCTGAAATACATTAAAAAGTGTGAAGACTTCTGTCTACCCCAACTATACTGGCAAGAGCATCCTGTCTGGTGCAGAGATCAACAAGGCCTATGGTGTCATCACTACCGTGTCTCGCCACCTTGGCCTGGATGAGAGCGAGGTTCTTGGCAGTCTGGCGAAGTACACTTTCAAGCAAGGGCTTTGTGATGGAGATGCAATATGGCAGTCGTGCCAACATATCTCATCAGCCACCTGGTGGAAGGGACTTTGTGGATCTGAGGCTCTTTCCCCTGTTGACTCCATCATCCTCCAAATCCCACCAAGATCAGCCGCCTCAGAGCGCAACTGGTCCTTGTTTGGGAACATACACACCAAAGCACATAACAGGCTGACCAATACAAGGATTGAAAAATTGGTGGCCATCTGGGCAAATTTGAGGCTTTTTGAGCCTGACAACGAGCCAAACTCAACAAGGTTGGAAAGTGACAGTGAAGATGAGGCCTCAGAGTCTGATGTTCAAGAGGTGGACATTGAGGAGGTCCAGGGAGAAGACATGGAAGCCTGAGAGGAAGACAACCAAAGCTTTAGTTTCTAGACTATCATTTTACAGATATATGTTGAAAACATTTTTGGGAGATGCGATGGATCATTGGGGATCATTCAATATTCCCTTTCTTTTGTTGTTCAGTGAAATCATCCCACGTGAAGAGTCAACTCATTTAACTAAAGTTAAATTCGTAACTATATACTGTATATATATATATTTTTCTATTGGAAGGATTTAATCATTTGCAATTATGTCTACTTATGATGAGGTAAAAGGTTTATGTTTCTGTCTCCATATGATATGGTAAATATATCTAATGCAAAAACCCTACTTTTAAATGGTATTAATATTAATTTGCATATATTGGTGAGAGAGACAGACATACAGAGACATAAAGAGAGATGGAGAGAGAGACATACAGAGAGATGGAGAGAGACATAGACATACAGAGAGAGACATACAGAGAGATGGAGAGAGACATACAGAGAGATGGAGAGAGAGAGAGAGAGAGACATACAGAGAGATGGAGAGAAAGACATACAGAGAGATGGAGAGAGAGAGAGAGAGAGACATACAGAGAGATGGAGAGAGAGAGAGAGACATACAGAGAGATGGAGAGAAAGACATACAGACATACAGAGATGGAGAGAGACATACAGAGAGATGGAGAGAGAGAGAGAGAGACATACAGAGAGATGGAGAGAAAGACATACAGAGAGATGGAGAGAGACATACAGAGATGGAGAGAGAGACATACAGAGAGATGGAGAGAGAGACATACAGAGAGATTGAGAGACAGTGAGACATACAGAGAGATGGAGAGAGAGAGACATACAGAGAGATGGAGAGAGAGAGACATACAGAGAGACATACAGAGAGATAGAGAGAGAGACATACAGAGAGATGGGGAGAGAGACATACAGAGAGATGGAGAGAGAGAGAGAACAACAGGACACTAATCCAGCAGTTTTTAATACAAGCAGCTAAACTCCAAACTCAGGTGTGTTACGCGGAGTGGAACAAGGCAACCCAAGAGCAGACTCAGACGAGGAGACTGGGATGAAGTAATTATTATTTAAATACAGGGGGAAGATGGAGTGCAGGCAGGGGAAGCTCAGGTGGGTTGCAGGAAACCATTTCCGGGGGCTTAGGCTGGAGCGAGAGGAGTTGGGACAGGATAAGCAGGGGAATCCAAGGGAGTAGTAGAGTGGGGAATCCAGGACAGAGAAGCAGGATGACGAGACGTGGAACTGGAGACAGGGACCAGAGTCAGAGCGGTCGGAACTGTAGCGGAGAGGAAAACAGCACCAGGCTAGGAAAACAGGCACAACAGGAACAAACAGCTAGAAACATGGACTGACTGAGCAGAGATTACGATCTGGCAGCGTGGAAGTGGCAGAGCTGAGTATTTGTAGAGGTCTTGATTATGGAACAGGTTGCAGCTGGTGGTGATCTGCTCTGACTCCAGTACACCTGTCTCCGCCAACACAATCACACACACACAGAGAGAGGGAGAGAGTACTGGGGGAGTGGTGGTAAGTCAAGGAGACACAGGATGAGCAGTAGAGGGAGTGGCAGAAGCAGATGTAATAATAGCTCCCCCCTCTACAGGTGCCCCTTGGCACCCAAACCACACTTATCTGGGTGTGAGGTATAGAAAGAGGGAGGGGTCCAGGATGTGAAGGCAGGCATCCAGCAGTGCTCCTCAGGCCCGTATCCTTACCAGTCCACCAGGTACTGCCAGCTGCGACCCAGACTGCGTATATCCAAAAGTCGCCAGACGGTATAGGCAGGATGGTCATTGATGAGCCGAGGGGGTGGAGGAGCCGCTGCAGGAGGAGACAGGGGACTGGAGCAGACAGGTTTAATCAGGGATACATGGAAGGTAGGATGGATCCTGAGAGAGGCTGGTAGTTTCAGGCGCACAGTAGAGAAGTTAATGACACGGCCATTTTCAAAAGGACCAATAAATTGGGGGGAAAGTTTCTTCGGTGCCACCTTCAATGGCAGGTCCTTCGATGAGAAGCATACCTTTTGACCTGGGGGGTAGACTGGAGCTGAGGCCCAGCGACAGTTGGCTTGGGACTGGGTCCTGTCAGAGGCACGAAAAGGGCAGCTCGGGCCTTCCTCCAGGTACGGTGACAACGGCGCAGATGTTCCTGGACAGAGAGAACCACAATCTCAACCTCCTGGGCGGGGAACAAGGGGTGGGATGGTAACCCAGAGCACACTCGAAGGGTGACATACCTGACGAGGCATTGATGAGGGTGTTGTCGGCATATTCAACCCAGGGTAGCTCCAGGAGGAAGGGTTAGCAGAAGTCACACAGCGTAGGGCAGTCTCCATCTCTTGGTTGGCCCGTTCGGTCTGGCCGTTGATCTGGGGATGATATCCAGAACAAAGCCTGACATTGATACCAAGAGCTGAACAGAAGGATCTCCATACCTGGGATGTAAAGTGAGGTCCTCTGTTGGAAATTATTTCAGTGGGAATGCCATGCAGATGAAACACATGGGATACTAACAGGCCCGCAGTCTTCCTGGAGGACTGGTGCTTGGAGAGGGGAATGAAGTGAGCCATTTTGGGAAACCTGTCAATAATGGTGAGGATGACGGAGTTCCTGTTAGATGGGGGAAGGCCAGTGACGAAGTCCAGAGCTATGTGTGACCAGGGGCGACTGGGTATGGGAAGAGGGCAAAGCAGACCGGAAATGGGTTTAGTGGAGGTTTTGTTCCGGGCACAAACCAAACAGGCTGAGACAAACTCTTGCACATCTCTCTCCATGGTGGGCCACCAAAAGCGCTGGCGCAGGAAGGCGGGGGTCTGGTTCATACCAGGGTGACAGGTGAGGTGGGTAGAATGGCCCCACTGAAGAACATCAGAGCAAACACAATCTGGAACAAACAGAGCGTTTCTAGGACTGTTACCCTGGTCAGGCTGGTTCTGCTGAGCCTCCAGCTAGATTTCAGTCCACACGATGAAGGGGGGTACAGAGCCCTCCAGCTAGTGACACCATTCCCCAAGAGCCAGCTTAACTGCCAGGAGATTCCGGTTTCCAATGTTAAAATTCCTCTCTGCAGGTGAGAGCTTACAGGTAAAGAGTGCACATGGGTGGACGCTTGAGTTCCAGGAATGCTGCCTCTGCCTCAGGAGTCCAGTGGAACAGAGTGGAGGTGGGAGTGGTGAGAGGTGCTGCCAGACGGGAGTAGTTGTGGATGAAACGTCTGTAAAAATGTGCAAACCCCAGGAAACACTGTAGCTGCTTCAGGATGGAGGGCAAAGGCCACTGACTGCCATGACCTTGGCGGGGTCCATATGTAACTGTCCCTGTGCAATAATGTAACCTAGGAAAGACACTGAGGCAGCATGGAACTTACATTTTTCAGCTTTAACAGACAGACTGTGTTAGCGCTGTGAAACTATGACTACAGCGTGACAGAATGTGTTACGACTACAGCGTGACAGACTGTTAGCTGTCAATCTATGACTACAGTGGGACAGACTGTTAGCTGTCAATCATGACTACAGCGGACAGACTGTTAGCTGTCAATGACAGACTATGACTACAGCGTGACAGACTGTTAGCTGTCAATCTATGACTACAGTGGGACAGACTGTGTTAGCGCTGTGAAACTATGACTACAGCGTGACAGAATGTGTTACGACTACAGCGTGACAGACTGTTAGCTGTCAATCTATGACTACAGTGGGACAGACTGTGTTAGCGCTGTGAAACTATGACTACAGCGTGACAGAATGTGTTACGACTACAGCGTGACAGACTGTTAGCTGTCAATCTATGACTACAGCGTGACAGACTGTTAGCTGTCAATCTATGACTACAGCGTGACAGACTGTTAGCTGTCAATCTATGACTACAGCGTGACAGACTGTTAGCTGTCAATCTATGACTACAGTGGGACAGACTGTGTTAGCGCTGTGAAACTATGACTACAGCGTGACAGAATGTGTTACGACTACAGCGTGACAGACTGTTAGCTGTCAATCTATGACTACAGTGGGACAGACTGTGTTAGCGCTGTGAAACTATGACTACAGCGTGACAGAATGTGTTACGACTACAGCGTGACAGACTGTTAGCTGTCAATCAATCGTGACAGACTGTTAGCTGTCAATCTATGACTACAGCGTGACAGACTGTTAGCTGTCAATCTATGACTACAGCGTGACAGACTGTTAGCTGTCAATCTATGACTACAGCGTGACAGACTGTTAGCTGTCAATCTATGACTACAGCGTGACAGACTGTTAGCTGTCAATCTATGACTACAGTGGGACAGAATGTGTTACGACTACAGCGTGACAGACTGTTAGCTGTCAATCTATGACTACAGCGTGACAGACTGTTAGCTGTCAATCTATGACTACAGTGGGACAGACTGTGTTAGCACTGTCAATCTATGACTACAGCGAAACAGACTGTGTTAGCTGTCAATCTATGACTACAGCGTGACAGACTGTGTTAGCTGTCAATCTATGACTACAGCGTGACAGACTGTGTTAGCTGTCAATCTATGACTACAGCGTGACAGACTGTGTTAGCTGTCAATCTATGACTACAGCGAAACAGACTGTGTTAGCTGTCAATCTATGACTACAGCGAAACAGACTGTGTTAGCACTGTCAATCTATGACTACAGCGTAACAGACTGTGTTAGCACTGTCAATCTATGACTACAGCGTAACAGACTGTGTTAACACTGTCAAACTATGACTACAGTGTGACAGACTGTGTTAGCTGTCAATCTATGACTACAGTGAAACAGACTGTGTTAGCTGTCAATCTATGACTACAGCGAAACAGACTGTGTTAGCTGTCAATCTATGACTACAGCGTGACAGACTGTGTTAGCTGTCAATCTATGACTACAGCGAAACAGACTGTGTTAGCTGTCAATCTATGACTACAGTGTGACAGACTGTGTTAGCTGTCAATCTATGACTACAGCGTAACAGACTGTGTTAGCTGTCAATCTATGACTACAGCGTAACAGACTGTGTTAGCACTGTCAATCTATGACTACAGTTTGACAGACTGTGTTACGACTACAGCGTGACAGACTGTATCAGCTGTCAATCTATGACTACAGTGTGACAGACTGTGTTAGCTGTCAATCTATGACTACAGTGGGACAGACTGTGTTAGCTGTCAATCTATGACTACAGTGAAACAGACTGTTAGCTGTCAATCTATGACTACAGCGTAACAGACTGTGTTAGCACTGTCAATCTATGACTACAGTGTGACAGACTGTGTTAGCTGTCAATCTATGACTACAGCGAAACAGACTGTGTTAGCTGTCAATCTATGACTACAGCGTAACAGACTGTGTTAGCACTGTCAATCTATGACTACAGCGTAACAGACTGTGTTAGCACTGTCAATCTATGACTACAGTGTGACAGACTGTGTTAGCTGTCAATCTATGACTACAGCGTAACATACTGTGTTAGCTGTCAATCTATGACTACAGCGTAACAGACTGTTAGCTGTCAATCTATGACTACACGTAACAGACTGTGTTAGCTATCAATCTATGACTACAGCGTAACAGACTGTGTTAGCTGTCAATCTATGACTACAGCGAAACAGACTGTGTTAGCTGTCAATCTATGACTACAGTTTGAAACAGAGTGTAACAGACTGTGTCAATTAGCTGTAACAGATCTATGACTACAGCGTAACAGACTGTAGCACTGTCAATCTATGACTACAGTGTAACAGACTGTGTTAGCTGTCAATCTATGACTACAGTGGGACAGACTGTACAGTGAAACAGACTGTTAGCTGTCAATCTATGACTACAGTGTGCTGTCAACAGACTGTGTTAGCACTGTCAATCTGTGACTACAGCGTAACAGACTGTGTTAGCTGTCAATCTATGACTGTACAGCGTAACAGACTGTGTTCTATGACTACAGCGTAACAGACTGTTAGCTGTCAATCTATGACTCGTAACAGACTGTGTTAGCTGTCAATCTATGACTACAGCGTAACAGACTGTTAGCTGTCAATCTATGACTACAGCGTAACAGACTGTGTTAGCACTGTCAATCTATGACTACAGCGTAACAGACAGCTATGTAACAGACTGTTAGCTGTCAATCTATGACTACAGCGTAACAGACTGTGTTAGCACTGTCAATCTATGACTACAGCGTAACAGACTGTGTTAGCTGTCAATCTATGACTACAGCGTAACAGACTGTGTTAGCTGTCAATCTATGACTACAGCGTAACAGACTGTGTTAGCTGTCAATCTATGACTACAGCGTAACAGACAGACTGTAACAGACTGTTAGCTGTTAGCACTGTCAATCTATGACTACAGCGTAACAGACTGTGTTAGCACTGTCAATCTATGACTACAGCGTAACAGACTGTGTTAGCTGTCAATCTATGACTACAGCGTAACAGACTGTGTTAGCACTGTCAATCTATGACTACAGTGTGACAGACTGTGTTAGCTGTCAATCTATGACTACAGCGAAACAGACTGTCTCGTTAGGTCTCATTGTCTGCACGTTTCTTAATTTCCCCAATTCTTATCACCCACGGCAACATGAACAATGAAAACAACAATCTCTCCCTCTCGCTTGTCCCTTTCATTCCACTGCTGTTATTCCTTAATTCTCTCCCCTAGACTGTACCTCTCACTCCCTCTCCTCACATCTTCTCCTCTCTCCCATACTCTGTTTGCAATGCAGTGCTATGTCTCTCTCTCTCTCTCCCAAAGCATGTGTGTCTGACTGAATGTTAGAACTAGCTCTCAATCAGTGCATTCCCTTTAAAACCCAAAGCTGGTTCAGTGTGTGTCAGAGAGGGGGAGGGGAGAGGGAGGGGGAGAGGGAGGGGAGAGAGGGAGAGGGAGGGGGAGAGGGAGGAGGAGAGGGAGGGGAGAGGGAGGGGGAGAGGGAGGGGAGACGGAGGGGGAGGGAGGGAGGGGGAGGGGGGAGAGGGAGGGGAGAGGGAGGGGAGGGGGAGAGGGAGGGGAGAGGGAGAGATTGGTAAAAAAGGATAAAGATTATATGTATTCATGTATATTTACCATATGTGCGTATGTGTGTGTGTTCGGACTCACACAGGCACATTCCTCAAAAGATGTGCCTGTGTGTGTGTGTGTGTGTGTTTAGTGATTGTGTCTATGGGTTTCTCCTTCGCTCCAGCACTTCCTGTGCTCTTCACAGACCATCACCATAAAAACTACAATATGGCAACAATATGGCCTAAAAATCATATCTATGGGCGATTCACAATATATATCTTGTTTAAAAAATAATAATTCTCTCAATAAGCTTTCACTCAAAAACCTTTCACGAGTATAAGACCCACTTATAATTGTATTATTTTATCAAAATAGTTTAACCTGCTTTTTCTGCATTAATCACTGATTTGGCTTTCAAGTCTATGAAAATTGACCTTTTTTTGTTACAAATTTAACCATTGATACTGCACATTCACTAATAACTGTATTAGGCATTATAGAACATTAACACAGGTCTCATAAACAATCTCTCAAACACAAGCCCACGTGTTACTGAGTATGCAGCTAATCTTTATATTTCAAGTTTCGGCAACTTGGATCTATTTGCTAGCTAACACACAGCAGAGAAGGAGCAGAGGAGACTGAAAATACAACATGAGAACGAGCAGACAAACGCTCAGGAAAACGATACTGCGCAAAAACATACATTCAAATGAAGGCAAATCATTTAATTCAAATACGTGTGTCAATGTTTGTAGTTCTAATGAAGACACAACAGAGAGGGGCAGCGAGGGGGGATGAAAGAGAGAGTCATCAACAACAGAGAGGGGCAGCGAGGGGGATGAAAGAGAGAGTCATCAACAACAGAGAGGGGCAGCGAGGGGGATGAAAGAGAGAGTCATCAACAACAGAGAGGGGCAGCGAGGGGGATGAAAGAGAGAGTCATCAACAACAGAGAGGGGCAGCGAGGGGGATGAAAGAGAGAGTCATCAACAACAGAGAGGGGCAGCGAGGGGGATGAAAGAGAGAGTCATCAACAACAGAGAGGGGCAGCGGGGGGGGATGAAAGAGAGAGTCATCAACAACAGAGAGGGGCAGCGGGGGGATGAAAGAGAGAGTCATCAACAACAGAGAGGGGCAGCGGGGGGGGATGAAAGAGAGAGTCATCAACAACAGAGAGGGGCAGCGGGGGGGATGAAAGAGAGAGTCATCAACAACAGAGAGGGGCAGCGGGGGGGGGATGAAAGAGAGAGTCATCAACAACAGAGAGGGGCAGCGGGGGGATGAAAGAGAGAGTCATCAACAACAGGGGGGGATGAAAGAGAGAGTCATCAACAACAGAGAGGGGCAGCGAGGGGGATGAAAGAGAGAGTCATCAACAACAGAGAGGGGCAGCGAGGGGGATGGGGAGATCAACAACAGAGAGGGGCAGCGAGGGGGATGAAAGAGAGAGTCATCAACAACAGAGAGGGGTCATCAACAACAGCGAGGGGGGATGAAAGAGAGAGTCATCAACAACAGAGAGGGGCAGCGAGGGGGGATGAAAGAGAGAGTCATCAACAACAGAGAGGGGCAGCGAGGGGGGGATGAAAGAGAGAGTCATCAACAACAGAGAGGGGCAGCGAGGGGGATGAAAGAGAGAGTCATCAACAACAGAGAGGGGCAGCGAGGGGGGATGAAGAGAGAGTCATCAACAACAGAGAGGGGCAGCGAGGGGGATGAAAGAGAGAGTCATCAACAACAGAGAGGGGCAGCGAGGGGGGATGAAAGAGAGAGTCATCAACAACAGAGAGGGGCAGCGGGGGGGATGAAAGAGAGAGTCATCAACAACAGAGAGGGGCAGCGAGGGGGGATGAAAGAGAGAGTCATCAACAACAGAGAGGGGCAGCGAGGGGGATGAAAGAGAGAGTCATCAACAACAGAGAGGGGCAGCGAGGGGGGATGAAAGAGAGAGTCATCAACAACAGAGAGGGGGCGAGGGGGGATGGGGATGAGCGAAAGAGAGTCATCAACAACAGAGAGGGGCAGCGAGGGGGATGAAAGAGAGAGTCATCAACAACAGAGAGGGGCAGCGAGGGGGATGAAAGAGAGAGTCATCAACAACAGAGAGGGGCAGCGAGGGGGGATGAAAAGAGAGTCATCAACAACAGAGAGGGGCAGCGAGGGGGATGAAAGAGAGAGTCATCAACAACAGAGAGGGGCAGCGAGGGGGATGAAAGAGAGAGTCATCAACAACAGAGAGGGGCAGCGAGGGGGATGAAAGAGAGAGTCATCAACAACAGTCATCAACAACAGGGGCAGCGGGGGGATGAAAGAGAGAGTCATCAACAACAGAGAGGGGCAGCGAGGGGGGATGAAAGAGAGAGTCATCAACAACAGAGAGGGGCAGCGAGGGGGGATGAAAGAGAGAGTCATCAACAACAGAGAGGGGCAGCGAGGGGGGATGAAAGAGAGAGTCATCAACAACAGAGAGGGGCAGCGAGGGGGATGAAAGAGAGAGTCATCAACAACAGAGAGGGGCAGCGAGGGGGGATGAAAGAGAGAGTCATCAACAACAGAGAGGGGCAGCGAGGGGGGGATGAAAGAGAGAGTCATCAACAACAGAGAGGGGCAGCGAGGGGGGATGAAAGAGAGAGTCATCAACAACAGAGAGGGGCAGCGAGGGGGATGAAAGAGAGAGTCATCAACAACAGAGAGGGGCAGCGAGGGGGATGAAAGAGAGAGTCATCAACAACAGAGAGGGGCAGCGAGGGGGGATGAAAGAGAGAGTCATCAACAACAGAGAGGGGCAGCGAGGGGGATGAAAGAGAGAGTCATCAACAACAGAGAGGGGCAGCGAGGGGGATGAAAGGGGATGAGGGGGGATGAAAGAGAGAGTCATCAACAACAGAGAGGGGCAGCGAGGGGGATGAAAGAGAGAGTCATCAACAACAGAGAGGGGCAGCGAGGGGGGATGAAAGAGAGAGTCATCAACAACAGAGAGGGGCAGCGAGGGGGGGATGAAAGAGAGAGTCATCAACAACAGAGAGGGGCAGCGGGGGGGATGAAAGAGAGAGTCATCAACAACAGAGAGGGGCAGCGAGGGGGATGAAAGAGAGAGTCATCAACAACAGAGAGGGGCAGCGAGCGGGGGGGGGATGAAAGAGAGTCATCAACAACAGCGAGGGGGATGAAAGGAGAGTCATCAACAACAGAGGGGGATGAAAGAGAGAGTCATCAACAACAGAGAGGGGCAGCGAGGGGGATGGAGTCATCAACAACAGAGAGGGGCAGCGAGGGGGATGAAAGAGAGAGTCATCAACAACAGAGAGGGGCAGCGGGGGGATGAAAGAGAGAGTCATCAACAACAGAGAGGGGCAGCGGGGGGGATGAAAGAGAGAGTCATCAACAACAGAGAGGGGCAGCGGGGGGGATGAAAGAGAGAGTCATCAACAACAGAGAGGGGCAGCGAGGGGGGATGAAAGAGAGAGTCATCAACAACAGAGAGGGGCAGCGAGGGGGATGAAAAGAGAGTCATCAACAACAGAGAGGGGCAGCGGGGGGATGAAAGAGAGAGTCATCAACAACAGAGAGGGGCAGCGAGGGGGATGAAAGAGAGAGTCATCAACAACAGAGAGGGGCAGCGAGGGGGATGAAAGAGGTCATCAACAACAGGATGAAGGGGGATGAGAGAGTCATCAACAACAGAGAGGGGCAGCGAGGGGGATGAAAGAGAGAGTCATCAACAACAGAGAGGGGCAGCGAGGGGGGGATGAAAGAGAGAGTCATCAACAACAGAGAGGGGCAGCGGGGGGGATGAAAGAGAGAGTCATCAACAACAGAGAGGGGCAGCGAGGGGGATGAAAAGAGAGTCATCAACAACAGAGAGGGGCAGCGGGGGGGATGAAAGAGAGAGTCATCAACAACAGAGAGGGGCAGCGGGGGGGATGGGTCATGAGCGGGGGGATGAGAGAGTCATCAACAACAGAGAGGGGCAGCGAGGGGGATGAAAGAGAGTCAGTCAACAACAACAGATGAAAGGGTCATCAACAACAGAGAGGGGGGAGGGGGATGAAAGAGTCATCAACAACAGAGAGGGGCAGCGAGGGGGGATGAAAGAGAGAGTCATCAACAACAGAGAGGGGCAGCGGGGGGATGGGGATCAACAACAGAGAAGGGGGGGATGAAAGAGAGTCATCAACAACAGAGAGGGGCAGCGAGGGGGATGAAAAGAGAGTCATCAACAACAGAGAGGGGCAGCGGGGGGGATGAAAGAGAGAGTCATCAACAACAGAGAGGGGCAGCGAGGGGGATGAAAGAGAGAGTCATCAACAACAGAGAGGGGCAGCGAGGGGGGGGGGATCAACAACAGAGAGGGGCAGCGGGGGGATGAAAGAGAGAGTCATCAACAACAGAGAGGGGCAGCGAGGGGGGATGAAAGAGAGTCATCAACAACAGAGAGGGGCAGCGGGGGGGGGATGAAAGAGAGAGTCATCAACAACAGAGAGGGGCAGCGAGGGGGATGAAAGAGAGTCATCAACAACAGAGAGGGGCAGCGAGGGGGATGAAAGAGAGAGTCATCAACAACAGAGAGGGGCAGCGAGGGGGATGAAAGAGAGAGTCATCAACAACAGAGAGGGGCAGCGAGGGGGGGGGGGATGAAGAGAGAGTCATCAACAACAGAGAGGGGCAGCGGGGGGATGAAAGAGAGTCATCAACAACAGAGAGGGGCAGCGAGGGGGGATGAAAAGAGAGTCATCAACAACAGAGAGGGGCAGCGGGGGGGGATGAAAGAGAGAGTCATCAACAACAGAGAGGGGCAGCGGGGAGGGGGATGAAAGCGGGGGGGAGAGAGTCATCAACAACAGAGAGGGGCAGCGGGGGGATGAAAGAGAGAGTCATCAACAACAGAGAGGGGCAGCGGGGGGATGAAAAGAGAGTCATCAACAACAGAGAGGGGCAGCGAGGGGGGATGAAAGAGAGTCATCAACAACAGAGAGGGGCAGCGAGGGGGATGAAAGAGAGAGTCATCAACAACAGAGAGGGGCAGCGAGGGGGGATGAAAAGAGAGTCATCAACAACAGAGAGGGGCAGCGGGGGGGGATGAAAGAGAGAGTCATCAACAACAGAGAGGGCAGCGAGGGGGGATGAAAAGAGAGTCATCAACAACAGAGAGGGCAGCGAGGGGGGATGAAAGAGAGAGTCATCAACAACAGATGAAAGGGAGTCATCAACAACAGAGAGGGGCAGCGGGGGATGAAAGAGAGAGTCATCAACAACAGAGAGGGGCAGCGGGGGGGATGAAAGAGAGAGTCATCAACAACAGAGAGGGGCAGCGAGGGGGGATGAAAGAGAGAGTCATCAACAACAGAGAGGGGCAGCGAGGGGGGATGAAAGAGAGAGTCATCAACAACAGAGAGGGGCAGCGGGGGGGATGAAGAGAGTCATCAACAACAGAGAGGGGCAGCGGGGGGGATGAAAGAGAGAGTCATCAACAACAGAGAGGGGCAGCGAGGGGGATGAAAGAGAGAGTCATCAACAACAGAGAGGGGC
The DNA here is from genome assembly GCF_021184085.1 of Oncorhynchus gorbuscha. Classification (NCBI taxonomy): domain Eukaryota; kingdom Metazoa; phylum Chordata; class Actinopteri; order Salmoniformes; family Salmonidae; genus Oncorhynchus; species Oncorhynchus gorbuscha. The sequence goes on from NC_060193.1 coordinate 15,425,093, forward strand.
AGCGAGGGGGGATGAAAGAGAGAGTCATCAACAACAGAGAGGGGCAGCGAGGGGGGATGAAAGAGAGAGTCATCAACAACAGAGAGGGGGCAGTCATCAACAACAGAGAGGGGCAGCGGGGGGGATGAAAGAGAGAGTCATCAACAACAGAGAGGGGCAGCGAGGGGGGATGAAAGAGAGAGTCATCAACAACAGAGAGGGGCAGCGAGGGGGATGAAAGAGAGAGTCATCAACAACAGAGAGGGGCAGCGGGGGATGAAAGAGAGAGTCATCAACAACAGAGAGGGGCAGCGGGGGGATGAAAGAGAGAGTCATCAACAACAGAGAGGGGCAGCGAGGGGGGATGAAAGAGAGAGTCATCAACAACAGAGAGGGGCGAGGGGGGAGCGTCATCAACAACAGAGAGGGGGGGGATGAAAGGGGAGAAAGAGTCATCAACAACAGAGAGGGGCAGCGAGGGGGATGAAAGAGAGAGTCATCAACAACAGAGAGGGGCAGCGAGGGGGATGAAAGAGAGAGTCATCAACAACAGAGAGGGGCAGCGAGGGGGGGGGATGAAAGAGAGAGTCATCAACAACAGAGAGGGGCAGCGGGGGGATGAGGAGTCATCAACAACAGAGAGGGGCAGCGAGGGGGGATGAAAGAGAGAGTCATCAACAACAGAGAGGGGCAGCGATGGGGGATGAAGAGAAAGAGAGTCATCAACAACAGAGAGGGGCAGCGGGGGGATGAAAGAGAGAGTCATCAACAACAGAGAGGGGCAGCGAGGGGGGGATGAAAGAGAGAGTCATCAACAACAGAGAGGGGCAGCGGGGGGGGATGAAAGAGAGAGTCATCAACAACAGAGAGGGGCAGCGAGGGGGATGAAAGAGAGAGTCATCAACAACAGAGAGGGGCAGCGGGGGGATGAAAGAGAGAGTCATCAACAACAGAGAGGGGCAGCGGGGGGGGGGATCAACAACAGAGAGGGGCAGCGAGGGGGGATGAGAGTCATCAACAACAGAGAGGGGCAGCGAGGGGGGGGATGAAAGAGAGAGTCATCAACAACAGAGAGGGGCAGCGAGGGGGATGAAAGAGAGAGTCATCAACAACAGAGAGGGGCAGCGAGGGGGGATGAAAGAGAGAGTCATCAACAACAGAGAGGGGCAGCGGGGGGGGATGAAAGAGAGAGTCATCAACAACAGAGAGGGGCAGCGGGGGGGGGATGAATGAAAGAGAGAGTCATCAACAACAGAGAGGGGCAGCGAGGGGGATGGGTCATCAACAACAGAGAGGGGCAGCGGGGGGGGATGAAAGAGAGTCATCAACAACAGAGAGGGCAGCGAGGGGGGATGAAAAGAGAGTCATCAACAACAGAGAGGGGCAGCGGGGGGGGATGAAAGAGAGAGTCATCAACAACAGAGAGGGGCAGCGGGGGGGGGATGATGAAAGAGAGTCATCAACAACAGAGAGGGGCAGCGGGGGGATGAAAAGAGAGTCATCACAACAGAGGGGCAGAGGGGGATGAAAGGAGTCATCAACAACAGAGAGGGGCAGCGAGGGGGATGAAAGAGAGAGTCATCAACAACAGAGAGGGGCAGCGGGGGGATGAAAGAGAGAGTCATCAACAACAGAGAGGGGCAGCGGGGGGATGAAAAGAGAGTCATCAACAACAGAGAGGGGCAGCGGGGGGATGAAAAGAGAGTCATCAACAACAGAGAGGGGCAGCGAGGGGGGATGAAAGAGAGAGTCATCAACAACAGAGAGGGGCAGCGGGGGGGATGAAAGAGAGAGTCATCAACAACAGAGAGGGGCAGCGAGGGGGGGATGAAAGAGAGAGTCATCAACAACAGAGAGGGGCAGCGGGGGGATGAAAGAGAGAGTCATCAACAACAGAGAGGGCAGCGGGGGGATGAAAGAGAGAGTCATCAACAACAGAGGGGGATGATGAAAGAGAGTCATCAACAACAGAGAGGGGCAGCGGGGGGGATGAAAAGAGAGTCATCAACAACGGGGGGGATGAGAGAGTCATCAACAACAGCAGCGAGGGGGGGGATGAAAGAGAGAGTCATCAACAACAGAGAGGGGCAGCGAGGGGGATGAAAGAGAGAGTCATCAACAACAGAGAGGGGCAGCGGGGGGGGGATGAAAGAGAGAGTCATCAACAACAGAGAGGGGCAGCGAGGGGGGGATGAAAGAGAGAGTCATCAACAACAGAGAGGGGCAGCGAGGGGGATGAAAGAGAGAGTCATCAACAACAGAGAGGGGCAGCGAGGGGGATGAAAGAGGTCATCAACAACAGAGAGGGGCAGCGGGGGGGATGAAAGAGAGAGTCATCAACAACAGAGAGGGGCAGCGAGGGGGGATGAAAGAGAGAGTCATCAACAACAGAGAGGGGCAGCGGGGGGATGAAAGAGAGAGTCATCAACAACAGAGAGGGGCAGCGGGGGGGATGAAAGAGAGAGTCATCAACAACAGAGAGGGCAGCGAGGGGGATGAAAGAGAGAGTCATCAACAACAGAGAGGGGCAGCGAGGGGGGATGAAAGAGAGAGTCATCAACAACAGAGAGGGGCAGCGGGGGGGATGAAAGAGAGAGTCATCAACAACAGAGAGGGGCAGCGAGGGGGATGAAAGAGAGAGTCATCAACAACAGAGAGGGGCAGCGAGGGGGATGAAAGAGAGAGTCATCAACAACAGAGAGGGGCAGCGGGGGGGGATGAAAGAGAGAGTCATCAACAACAGAGAGGGGCAGCGAGGGGGATGAAAGAGAGAGTCATCAACAACAGAGAGGGGCAGCGAGGGGGATGAAAGAGAGAGTCATCAACAACAGAGAGGGGCAGCGAGGGGGATGAAAGAGAGAGTCATCAACAACAGAGAGGGGCAGCGAGGGGGGATGAAAGAGAGAGTCATCAACAACAGAGAGGGGCAGCGAGGGGGGATGAAAGAGAGAGTCATCAACAACAGAGAGGGGCAGCGGGGGGGGATCATCAAAGAGAGCGAGGGGGGATGAAAGAGAGAGGGGGGTCATCAACAACAGAGAGGGGCAGCGAGGGGGATGAAAGAGAGAGTCATCAACAACAGAGAGGGGCAGCGAGGGGGATGAAGAGAGAGTCATCAACAACAGAGAGGGGCAGCGAGGGGGGATGAAAGAGAGAGTCATCAACAACAGAGAGGGGCAGCGAGGGGGGATGAAAGAGAGAGTCATCAACAACAGAGAGGGGCAGCGAGGGGGGATGAAAGAGAGAGTCATCAACAACAGAGAGGGGCAGCGAGGGGGGATGAAAGAGAGAGTCATCAACAACAGAGAGGGGCAGCGAGGGGGGATGAAAAGAGAGTCATCAACAACAGAGAGGGGCAGCGAGGGGGATGAAAGAGAGTCATCAACAACAACAGAGGGGCAGCGAGCGAGGGGGATGAAAGAGAGAGTCATCAACAACAGAGAGGGGCAGTCATCAACAACGAGCGGGGGGATGAAAGAGAGAGTCATCAACAACAGAGAGGGGCAGCGAGGGGGATGAAAGAGAGAGTCATCAACAACAGAGAGGGGCAGCGAGGGGGATGAAAGAGAGAGTCATCAACAACAGAGAGGGGCAGCGAGGGGGGATGAAAGAGAGAGTCATCAACAACAGAGGGGGATGAAAGAGGGCAGCGGGGGGATGAAAGAGAGAGTCATCAACAACAGAGAGGGGCAGCGAGGGGGATGAAAGAGAGAGTCATCAACAACAGAGAGGGCAGCGAGGGGGGATGAAAGAGAGAGTCATCAACAACAGAGAGGGGCAGCGAGGGGGATGAAAGAGAGAGTCATCAACAACAGAGAGGGGCAGCGAGGGGGATGAAAGAGAGAGTCATCAACAACAGAGAGGGGCAGCGGGGGGGATGAAAGAGAGAGTCATCAACAACAGAGAGGGGCAGCGGGGGATGAAAGAGAGAGTCATCAACAACAGAGAGGGGAAGGGGGATGAAAGAGAGAGTCATCAACAACAGAGAGGGGCAGCGGGGGGGATGAAAGAGAGTCATCAACAACAGAGAGGGGCAGCGGGGGGGATGAAAGAGAGAGTCATCAACAACAGAGAGGGGCAGCGAGGGGGGATGAAAAGAGAGTCATCAACAACAGAGAGGGGCAGCGAGGGGGGATGAAAGAGAGAGTCATCAACAACAGAGAGGGGCAGCGAGGGGGGGGGATGAAAGAGAGAGTCATCAACAACAGAGAGGGGCAGCGGGGGGGGATGAAAAGAGAGTCATCAACAACAGAGAGGGGCAGCGGGGGGATGAAAGAGAGAGTCATCAACAACAGAGAGGGGCAGCGAGGGGGATGAAAGAGAGAGTCATCAACAACAGAGAGGGGCAGCGAGGGGGATGGGGATCAACAACAGAGAGGGGCAAATGAAAGAGAGAGTCATCAACAACAGAGAGGGGCAGCGAGGGGGATGAAAGAGAGTCATCAACAACAGAGAGGGGCAGCGGGGGGGATGAAAGAGAGAGTCATCAACAACAGAGAGGGGCAGCAGAGGGGGATGAAAGAGAGAGTCATCAACAACAGAGAGGGGCAGCGGGGGGATGAAAGAGAGAGTCATCAACAACAGAGAGGGGCAGCGAGGGGGATGAAAGAGAGAGTCATCAACAACAGAGAGGGGCAGCGAGGGGGATGAAAGAGAGAGTCATCAACAACAGAGAGGGCAGCGAGGGGGATGAAAAGAGAGTCATCAACAACAGAGCGAGGGGGTGAAAGAGAGAGTCATCAACAACAGAGAGGGGCAGGGGGGATGAAAGAGAGAGTCATCAACAACAGAGAGGGGCAGCGGGGGGATGAAAAGAGAGTCATCAACAACAGAGAGGGGCAGCGAGGGGGATGAAAGAGAGAGTCATCAACAACAGAGAGGGGCAGCGAGGGGGGATGAAAGAGAGAGTCATCAACAACAGAGAGGGGCAGCGAGGGGGATGAAAGAGAGAGTCATCAACAACAGAGAGGGGCAGCGGGGGGGATGAAAGAGAGTCATCAACAACAGAGAGGGGCAGCGAGGGGGGGGATGAAAGAGAGAGTCATCAACAACAGAGAGGGGCAGCGAGGGGGGATGAAAGAGAGTCATCAACAACAGAGGGGCAGCGAGGGGGATGAAAGAGAGAGTCATCAACAACAGAGAGGGGCAGCGAGGGGGATGAAAGAGAGAGTCATCAACAACAGAGAGGGGCAGCGAGGGGGATGAAAGAGAGAGTCATCAACAACAGAGAGGGGCAGCGAGGGGGGATGAAAGAGAGAGTCATCAACAACAGAGAGGGGCAGCGAGGGGGATGAAAGAGAGTCATCAACAACAGAGAGGGGCAGCGAGGGGGGATGAAAGAGAGAGTCATCAACAACAGAGAGGGGCAGCGAGGGGGGATGAAAGAGAGAGTCATCAACAACAGAGAGGGGCAGGATGAAAGAGAGAGTCATCAACAACAGAGAGGGGCAGCGAGGGGGATGAAAGAGAGAGTCATCAACAACAGAGAGGGGCAGCGAGGGGGATGAAAGAGAGAGTCATCAACAACAGAGAGGGGCAGCGAGGGGGATGAAAGAGAGTCATCAACAACAGAGAGGGGCAGCGAGGGGGGATGAAAAGAGAGTCATCAACAACAGAGAGGGGCAGCGAGGGGGATGAAAGAGAGTCATCAACAACAGAGAGGGCAGCGAGGGGGATGAAAGAGAGAGTCATCAACAACAGAGAGGGGCAGCGAGGGGGATGAAAAGAGAGTCATCAACAACAGAGAGGGGCAGCGAGAGGGGGATGAAAGAGAGAGTCATCAACAACAGAGAGGGGCAGCGAGGGGGGATGAAAGAGAGTCATCAACAACAGAGAGGGGCAGCGAGGGGGGATGAAAGAGAGAGTCATCAACAACAGAGAGGGGCAGCGAGGGGGGGATGAAAGAGAGAGTCATCAACAACAGAGAGGGGCAGCGAGGGGGGATGAAAAGAGAGTCATCAACAACAGAGAGGGGCAGCGAGGGGGGATGAAAGAGAGAGTCATCAACAACAGAGAGGGGCAGCGAGGGGGGATGAAAGAGAGAGTCATCAACAACAGAGAGGGGCAGCGAGGGGGGATGAAAGAGAGAGTCATCAACAACAGAGAGGGGCAGCGAGGGGGGATGAAAAGAGAGTCATCAACAACAGAGAGGGGCAGCGAGGGGGGATGAAAGAGAGAGTCATCAACAACAGAGAGGGGCAGCGAGGGGGATGAAAGAGAGAGTCATCAACAACAGCGGGGGATGAAAAGAGAGTCATCAACAACAGGCGGGGGGATGAAAGAGAGAGTCATCAACAACAGAGAGGGCAGCGGGGGGGATGAAAGAGAGAGTCATCAACAACAGAGAGGGGCAGCGAGGGGGATGGGCAGCAGAGAGGGGGATGATGAAAGAGAGAGTCATCAACAACAGAGAGGGGCAGCGAGGGGGATGAAAAGAGAGTCATCAACAACAGAGAGGGGCAGCGGGGGGGATGAAAGAGAGAGTCATCAACAACAGAGAGGGGCAGCGGGGGGATGAAAGAGAGAGTCATCAACAACAGAGAGGGGCAGCGGGGGGGATGAAAGAGAGAGTCATCAACAACAGAGAGGGGCAGCGAGGGGGATGAAAGAGAGAGTCATCAACAACAGATGAAAGGGGCAGAGAGGGGCAGCGGGGGGGATGAAAGAGAGAGTCATCAACAACAGAGAGGGGCAGCGAGGGGGATGAAAGAGAGAGTCATCAACAACAGAGAGGGGCAGCGAGGGGGATGAAAGAGAGAGTCATCAACAACAGAGAGGGGCAGCGGGGGATGAAAGAGAGAGTCATCAACAACAGAGAGGGGCAGCGAGGGGGATGAAAGAGAGTCATCAACAACAGAGAGGGGCAGCGAGGGGGATGAAAGAGAGAGTCATCAACAACAGAGAGGGGCAGCGGGGGGATGAAAGAGAGTCATCAACAACAGAGAGGGGCAGCGAGGGGGGATGAAAGAGAGAGTCATCAACAACAGAGAGGGGCAGCGAGGGGGGATGAAAGAGAGAGTCATCAACAACAGAGAGGGGCAGCGAGGGGGGATGAAAGAGAGAGTCATCAACAACAGAGAGGGGCAGCGGGGGGATGAAAGAGAGAGTCATCAACAACAGAGAGGGCAGCGAGGGGGGATGAAAGAGAGAGTCATCAACAACAGAGAGGGGCAGCGAGGGGGATGAAAGAGAGAGTCATCAACAACAGAGAGGGGCAGCGGGGGGGGATGAAAGAGAGAGTCATCAACAACAGAGAGGGGCAGCGGGGGGATGAAAGAGAGAGTCATCAACAACAGAGAGGGGCAGCGGGGGGGGATGAAAGAGAGAGTCATCAACAACAGAGAGGGGCAGCGAGGGGGATGAAAGAGAGAGTCATCAACAACAGAGAGGGGCAGCGGGGGGATGAAAGAGAGAGTCATCAACAACAGAGAGGGGCAGCGAGGGGGATGAAAGAGAGAGTCATCAACAACAGAGAGGGGCAGCGAGGGGGGATGAAAGAGAGAGTCATCAACAACAGAGAGGGGCAGCGAGGGGGGATGAAAGAGAGTCATCAACAACAGAGAGGGGCAGCGGGGGGGGATGAAAGAGAGAGTCATCAACGGGGGGGATGAAAGAGAGAGTCATCAACAACAGAGAGGGGCAGCGAGGGGGATGAAAGAGAGAGTCATCAACAACAGAGAGGGGCAGCGAGGGGGATGAAAGAGAGAGTCATCAACAACAGAGAGGGGCAGCGAGGGGGGGGGATGAAAGAGAGAGTCATCAACAACAGAGAGGGGCAGCGAGGGGGATGAAAGAGAGAGTCATCAACAACAGAGAGGGCAGCGAGGGGGATGAAAGAGAGTCATCAACAACAGAGAGGGGCAGCGGGGGGATGAAAGAGAGTCATCAACAACAGAGAGGGGCAGCGGGGGGATGAAAGAGAGTCATCAACAACAGAGAGGGGCAGCGGGGGGATGAAAGAGAGAGTCATCAACAACAGAGAGGGGCAGCGGGGGGGGATGAAAGAGAGAGTCATCAACAACAGAGAGGGGCAGCGGGGGATGAAAGAGAGAGTCATCAACAACAGAGAGGGGCAGCGGGGGGATGAAAAGAGAGTCATCAACAACAGAGAGGGGCAGTCATCAACAACAGAGAGGGGATGAAAGAGAGAGTCATCAACAACAGAGAGGGGCAGCGAGGGGGATGAAAAGAGAGTCATCAACAACAGAGAGGGGCAGCGAGGGGGGATGAAAGAGAGAGTCATCAACAACAGAGAGGGGCAGCGAGGGGGGATGAAAGAGAGAGTCATCAACAACAGAGAGGGGCAGCGGGGGGGGGATGAAAGAGAGAGTCATCAACAACAGAGAGGGGCAGCGAGGGGGATGAAAGAGAGAGTCATCAACAACAGAGGGGCAGCGAGGGGGGATGAAAGAGAGAGTCATCAACAACAGAGAGGGGCAGCGGGGGGATGAAAGAGAGAGTCATCAACAACAGAGAGGGGCAGCGGGGGGATGAAAGAGAGAGTCATCAACAACAGAGAGGGGCAGCGGGGGGGATGAAAAGAGAGTCATCAACAACAGAGAGGGGCAGCGAGGGGGATGAAAGAGAGAGTCATCAACAACAGAGAGGGGCAGCGAGGGGGATGAAAGAGAGAGTCATCAACAACAGAGAGGGGCAGCGAGGGGGATGAAAGAGAGAGTCATCAACAACAGAGAGGGGCAGCGGGGGGGATGAAAGAGAGAGTCATCAACAACAGAGAGGGGCAGCGAGGGGGATGAAAGAGAGTCATCAACAACAGAGAGGGGCAGCGGGGGGGGGATGAAAAGAGAGTCATCAACAACAGAGAGGGGCAGCGAGGGGGATGAAAGAGAGAGTCATCAACAACAGAGAGGGGCAGCGAGGGGGATGAAAGAGAGAGTCATCAACAACAGAGAGGGGCAGCGAGGGGGATGAAAGAGAGAGTCATCAACAACAGAGAGGGGCAGGGGGATGAAAGAGAGAGTCATCAACAACAGAGAGGGGCAGCGAGGGGGGATGAAAAGAGAGTCATCAACAACAGAGAGGGCAGCGAGGGGGGGGGATGAAGAGAGAGTCATCAACAACAGAGAGGGGCAGCGAGGGGGATGAAAGAGAGAGTCATCAACAACAGAGAGGGGCAGCGGGGGGGATGAAAGAGAGAGTCATCAACAACAGAGAGGGGCAGCGAGGGGGGATGAAAGAGAGAGTCATCAACAACAGAGAGGGGCAGCGAGGGGGGATGAAAAGAGAGTCATCAACAACAGAGAGGGGCAGCGAGGGGGATGAAAGAGAGAGTCATCAACAACAGAGAGGGGCAGCGGGGGGATGAAAAGAGAGTCATCAACAACAGAGTCATCAACAACAGAGAGGGGCAGCGGGGGGATGAAAGAGAGAGTCATCAACAACAGAGAGGGGCAGCGAGGGGGGATGAAAGAGAGAGTCATCAACAACAGAGAGGGGCAGCGAGGGGGGATGAAAGAGAGAGTCATCAACAACAGAGAGGGGCAGCGGGGGGGGATGAAAGAGAGAGTCATCAACAACAGAGAGGGGCAGCGAGGGGGGATGAAAGAGAGAGTCATCAACAACAGAGAGGGGCAGCGAGGGGGATGAAAGAGAGAGTCATCAACAACAGAGAGGGGCAGCGAGGGGGATGAAAGAGAGAGTCATCAACAACAGAGAGGGGCAGCGGGGGGGGGATGAAAGAGAGAGTCATCAACAACAGAACAGAGAGGGGCAGCGAGGGGGGATGAAAGAGAGAGTCATCAACAACAGAGAGGGGCAGCGAGGGGGATGAAAGAGAGAGTCATCAACAACAGAGAGGGGCAGCGGGGGGGATGAAAGAGAGAGTCATCAACAACAGAGAGGGGCAGCGAGGGGGGATGAAAGAGAGAGTCATCAACAACAGAGAGGGGCAGCGAGGGGGATGAAAGAGAGAGTCATCAACAACAGAGAGGGGCAGCGAGGGGGATGAAAGAGAGAGTCATCAACAACAGAGAGGGGCAGCGGGGGGATGAAAGAGAGAGTCATCAACAACAGAGAGGGGCAGCGAGGGGGGGGATGAAAGAGAGAGTCATCAACAACAGAGAGGGGCAGCGAGGGGGATGAAAGAGAGAGTCATCAACAACAGAGAGGGGCAGCGAGGGGGGATGAAAGAGAGAGTCATCAACAACAGAGAGGGGCAGCGAGGGGGATGAAAGAGAGAGTCATCAACAACAGAGAGGGCAGCAGTCATCAACAACGAGGGGGGATGAAAGAGAGAGTCATCAACAACAGAGAGGGGCAGCGGGGAGGGGGATGAAAGGGGGATGCAGCGGGGGGATGAAAAGAGAGTCATCAACAACAGAGAGGGGCAGCGGGGGGGATGAAAGAGAGAGTCATCAACAACAGAGAGGGGCAGCGAGGGGGATGAAAAGAGAGTCATCAACAACAGAGAGGGGCAGCGGGGGGATGAAAGAGAGAGTCATCAACAACAGAGAGGGGCAGCGAGGGGGGATGAAAGAGAGTCATCAACAACAGAGAGGGGCAGCGGGGGGGGATGAAAGAGAGAGTCATCAACAACAGAGAGGGGCAGCGAGGGGGATGAAAGAGAGTCATCATCAACAGAGAGGGGCAGCGGGGGGATGAAAGAGAGAGTCATCAACAACAGAGAGGGGCAGCGAGGGGGATGAAAAGAGAGTCATCAACAACAGAGAGGGGCAGGCAGCGGGGGATGAAGAGAGAGTCATCAACAACAGAGAGGGGCAGCGGGGGGATGAAAGAGAGAGTCATCAACAACAGAGAGGGGCAGCGAGGGGGGATGAAAGAGAGAGTCATCAACAACAGAGGGGCAGCGAGGGGGATGAAAGAGAGAGTCATCAACAACAGAGAGGGGCAGCGAGGGGGATGAAAGAGAGAGTCATCAACAACAGAGAGGGGCAGCGGGGGGATGAAAGAGAGTCATCAACAACAGAGAGGGGCAGCGAGGGGGGATGAAAGAGAGAGTCATCAACAACAGAGAGGGGCAGCGAGGGGGATGAAAGAGAGAGTCATCAACAACAGAGAGGGGCAGCGAGGGGGATGAAAGAGAGAGTCATCAACAACAGAGAGGGGGGATGAAAGAGAGAGTCATCAACAACAGAGGGGGGAGCGGGGGGGATGAAAGAGAGTCATCAACAACAGAGAGGGGCAGCGAGGGGGGATGAAAGAGAGAGTCATCAACAACAGAGAGGGGCAGCGAGGGGGATGAAAGAGAGAGTCATCAACAACAGAGAGGGGCAGCGAGGGGGGATGAAAGAGAGTCATCAACAACAGAGAGGGGCAGCGAGGGGGATGAAAGAGAGAGTCATCAACAACAGAGAGGGGCAGCGAGGGGGATGAAAGAGAGAGTCATCAACAACAGAGAGGGCAGCGAGGGGGATGAAAGAGAGAGTCATCAACAACAGAGAGGGGCATGGGGGGGATGAAAGAGAGAGTCATCAACAACAGAGAGGGCAGCGAGGGGGGATGAAAGAGAGAGTCATCAACAACAGAGAGGGGCAGCGGGGGGGGGATGAAAGTCATCAACAACAGAGAGGGGCAGCGAGGGGGATGAATCAAGTCATCAACAGAGAGGGGCAGCGAGGGGGGATGAAAGAGAGAGTCATCAACAACAGAGAGGGGCAGCGAGGGGGATGAAAGAGAGAGTCATCAACAACAGAGAGGGGCAGCGAGGGGGATGAAAGAGAGAGTCATCAACAACAGAGATGAAAGGGCAGCGAGGGGGATGAAAGAGAGAGTCATCAACAACAGAGAGGGGCAGCGGGGGGATGAAAGAGAGAGTCATCAACAACAGAGAGGGGCAGCGAGGGGGATGAAAGAGAGAGTCATCAACAACAGAGAGGGGCAGCGAGGGGGGATGAAAGAGGGATGATGAAAGAGAGAGTCATCAACAACAGAGAGGGGCAGCGAGGGGGATGAAAGAGAGAGTCATCAACAACAGAGAGGGGCAGCGAGGGGGATGAAAGAGAGAGTCATCAACAACAGAGAGGGGCAGCGAGGGGGGATGAAAGAGAGAGTCATCAACAACAGAGAGGGGCAGCGAGGGGGATGAAAGAGAGAGTCATCAACAACAGAGAGGGCAGCGAGGGGGATGAAAGAGAGAGTCATCAACAACAGAGAGGGGCAGCGAGGGGGATGAAAGAGAGTCATCAACAACAGAGAGGGGCAGCGAGGGGGATGGGGGATGCAAGGGGGATGAAAGAGAGTCATCAACAACAGAGCGAGGGGGGATGAAAGAGAGTCATCAACAACAGAGAGGGGATGGGGGATGAAAGAGAGAGTCATCAACAACAGAGAGGGGCAGCGAGGGGGATGAAAGAGAGAGTCATCAACAACAGAGAGGGGCAGCGAGGGGGGATGAAAGAGAGAGTCATCAACAACAGAGAGGGGCAGCGGGGGGATGAAAAGAGAGTCATCAACAACAGAGAGGGGCAGCGAGGGGGATGAAAGAGAGAGTCATCAACAACAGAGAGGGGCAGCGAGGGGGATGAAAGAGAGAGTCATCAACAACAGAGAGGGGCAGCGAGGGGGATGAAAGAGAGAGTCATCAACAACAGAGAGGGGCAGCGGGGGGATGAAAGAGAGAGTCATCAACAACAGAGAGGGGCAGCGAGGGGGATGAAAGAGAGAGTCATCAACAACAGAGAGGGGCAGCGAGGGGGGATGAAAGAGAGAGTCATCAACAACAGAGAGGGGCAGCGAGGGGGATGAAAGAGAGAGTCATCAACAACAGAGAGGGGCAGCGAGGGGGATGAAAAGAGAGTCATCAACAACAGAGAGGGGCAGCGAGGGGGATGAAAAGAGAGTCATCAACAACAGAGAGGGGCAGCGAGGGGGATGAAAGAGAGAGTCATCAACAACAGAGAGGGGCAGCGAGGGGGGATGAAAGAGAGAGTCATCAACAACAGAGAGGGGCAGCGAGGGGGGATGAAGAGAGAGTCATCAACAACAGAGAGGGGCAGCGAGGGGGATGAAAGAGAGTCATCAACAACAGAGAGGGGCAGCGAGGGGGATGAAAGAGAGTCATCAACAACAGAGAGGGGCAGCGGGGGGGGGATGAAGAGAGAGTCATCAACAACAGAGAGGGGCAGCGGGGGGATGAAGAGAGAGTCATCAACAACAGAGAGGGGCAGCGAGGGGGATGAAAAGAGAGTCATCAACAACAGAGAGGGGCAGCGAGGGGGGATGAAAGAGAGAGTCATCAACAACAGAGAGGGGCAGCGAGGGGGGATGAAAGAGAGAGTCATCAACAACAGAGAGGGGCAGCGAGGGGGGATGAAAGAGAGAGTCATCAACAACAGAGAGGGGCAGCGGGGGGGATGAAAGAGAGAGTCATCAACAACAGAGAGGGGCAGCGGGGGGGATGAAAGAGAGAGTCATCAACAACAGAGAGGGGCAGCGAGGGGGGGGGATGAAAGAGAGAGTCATCAACAACAGAGAGGGGCAGCGAGGGGGGATGAAAGAGAGAGTCATCAACAACAGAGAGGGGCAGCGAGGGGGGGGGATGAAGCGAGGGGGATGAAAGAGAGAGTCATCAACAACAGAGAGGGGCAGCGGGGGGATGGGGATGAAGCGGGGGGGATGAAAGAGAGAGTCATCAACAACAGAGAGGGGCAGCGGGGGGGATGAAAGAGAGAGTCATCAACAACAGAGAGGGGCAGCGGGGGGATGAAAGAGAGTCATCAACAACAGAGAGGGGCAGCGGGGGGGGGGGATGAAAGAGAGAGTCATCAACAACAGAGAGGGGCAGCGGGGGGGATGAAAAGAGAGTCATCAACAACAGAGAGCGAGGGGGATCATCAACAACAGAGAGGGGCAGCGGGGGGATGAAAGAGAGAGTCATCAACAACAGAGAGGGGCAGCGAGGGGGATGAAAAGAGAGTCATCAACAACAGAGAGGGGCAGCGGGGGGGGATGAAAGAGAGAGTCATCAACAACAGAGAGGGGCAGCGGGGGGGATGAAAGAGAGAGTCATCAACAACAGAGAGGGGCAGCGAGGGGGGATGGAGAGAGTCATGAAAGCGGGGGGATGAGAGTCATCAACAACAGAGAGGGGCAGCGAGGGGGATGAAAGAGAGAGTCATCAACAACAGAGAGGGGCAGCGCAGCGGGGGGATGAAAGAGAGAGTCATCAACAACAGAGAGGGGCAGCGAGGGGGGATGAAAGAGAGAGTCATCAACAACAGAGAGGGGCAGCGAGGGGGATGAAAGAGAGAGTCATCAACAACAGAGAGGGGCAGCGGGGGGATGAAAGAGAGAGTCATCAACAACAGAGAGGGGCAGCGAGGGGGGATGAAAGAGAGAGTCATCAACAACAGAGAGGGGCAGCAGAGAGGGGCAGGGGGATGAAAGAGAGAGTCATCAACAACAGAGAGGGGCAGCGAGGGGGATGAAAAGAGTCATCAACAACAGAGAGGGGCAGTCGAGGGGGGATGAAAGAGAAGTCATCAACAACAGAGAGGGGCAGCGAGGGGGGATGAAAGAGAGAGTCATCAACAACAGCGGGGGGAGAGGGGCAGAGAGGGGCAGCGAGGGGGATGAAAGAGAGTCATCAACAACAGAGAGGGGCAGCGAGGGGGATGAAAGAGAGAGTCATCAACAACAGAGAGGGGCAGCGAGGGGGGATGAAAGAGAGAGTCATCAACAACAGAGAGGGGCAGCGAGGGGGGATGAAAGAGAGAGTCATCAACAACAGAGAGGGGCAGCGAGGGGGATGAAAGAGAGAGTCATCAACAACAGAGAGGGGCAGCGGGGGATGAAAGAGAGAGTCATCAACAACAGAGGGGCAGCGAGGGGGGATGAAAGAGAGAGTCATCAACAACAGAGAGGGGCAGCGAGGGGGGATGAAAGAGAGAGTCATCAACAACAGAGAGGGGCAGCGAGGGGGATGAAAGAGAGAGTCATCAACAACAGAGAGGGGCAGCGAGGGGGATGAAAGAGAGAGTCATCAACAACAGAGAGGGGCAGCGAGGGGGGGATGAAAGAGAGAGTCATCAACAACAGAGAGGGGCAGCGAGGGGGATGAAAGAGAGAGTCATCAACAACAGAGAGGGGCAGCGAGGGGGGATGAAAGAGAGAGTCATCAACAACAGAGAGGGGCAGCGGGGGGGGATGAAAGAGAGAGTCATCAACAACAGAGAGGGGCAGCGAGGGGGATGAAAGAGAGAGTCATCAACAACAGAGAGGGGCAGCGAGGGGGATGAAAGAGGGATGCAAGGGGGGATGAAAGAGAGAGTCATCAACAACAGAGAGGGGCAGCGAGGGGGGATGAAAGAGAGAGTCATCAACAACAGAGAGGGGCAGCGAGGGGGATGAAAGAGAGAGTCATCAACAACAGAGAGGGGCAGCGAGGGGGATGAAAAGAGAGTCATCAACAACAGAGAGGGGCAGCGAGGGGGGATGAAAGAGAGAGTCATCAACAACAGAGAGGGGCAGCGAGGGGGATGAAAGAGAGAGTCATCAACAACAGAGAGGGGCAGCGAGGGGGGATGAAAGAGAGAGTCATCAACAACAGAGAGGGGCAGCGAGGGGGATGAAAGAGAGAGTCATCAACAACAGAGAGGGGCAGCGAGGGGGGATGAAAGAGAGAGTCATCAACAACAGAGAGGGGCAGCGAGGGGGGATGAAAGAGAGAGTCATCAACAACAGAGAGGGGCAGCGAGGGGGATGAAAGAGAGAGTCATCAACAACAGAGAGGGGCAGCGAGGGGGGATGAAAGAGAGAGTCATCAACAACAGAGAGGGGCAGCGAGGGGGGATGAAAGAGAGAGTCATCAACAACAGAGAGGGGCAGCGGGGGGGGGGGATGAAAGAGAGAGTCATCAACAACAGAGAGGGGCAGCGAGGGGGGATGAAAGAGAGAGTCATCAACAACAGAGAGGGGCAGCGAGGGGGATGAAAAGAGAGTCATCAACAACAGAGAGGGGCAGCGAGGGGGGATGAAAGAGAGAGTCATCAACAACAGAGAGGGGCAGCGGGGGATGGGGTCATCAACAACAGAGAGGGGCAGCGGGGGGGATGAAAGAGAGTCATCAACAACAGAGAGGGGCAGCGGGGGGGATGAAAGAGAGAGTCATCAACAACAGAGAGGGGCAGCGAGGGGGGATGAAAGAGAGTCATCAACAACAGAGAGGGGCAGCGGGGGGGGATGAAAGAGAGAGTCATCAACAACAGAGAGGGGCAGCGAGGGGGATGAAAGAGAGAGTCATCAACAACAGAGAGGGGCAGCGGGGGGATGAAAGAGAGAGTCATCAACAACAGAGAGGGGCAGCGGGGGGATGAAAGAGAGAGTCATCAACAACAGAGAGGGGCAGCGGGGGGGGGATCAACAACAGAGAGGGGCAGCGGGGGGGAGAGTCATCAACAACAGAGAGGGGCAGCGGGGGGGGGATGAAAGAGAGAGTCATCAACAACAGAGAGGGGCAGCGAGGGGGATGAAAGAGAGAGTCATCAACAACAGAGAGGGGCAGCGGGGGGGATGAAAGAG
Source organism: Oncorhynchus gorbuscha (assembly GCF_021184085.1). Lineage (NCBI taxonomy): Eukaryota > Metazoa > Chordata > Actinopteri > Salmoniformes > Salmonidae > Oncorhynchus > Oncorhynchus gorbuscha. The sequence continues at coordinate 15,441,569 of NC_060193.1, forward strand.
AGAGTCATCAACAACAGAGGGGCAGCGGGGGGGATGAAAGAGAGAGTCATCAACAACAGAGAGGGGCAGCGGGGGGGATGAAAGAGAGAGTCATCAACAACAGAGAGAGGGGGGGATGAAAGAGAGAGTCATCAACAACAGAGAGGGGCAGCGGGGGGGATGAAAGAGAGAGTCATCAACAACAGAGAGGGGCAGCGAGGGGGGGGGGGAGCGCGGGGGGATGAAAGAGAGAGTCATCAACAACAGAGAGGGGCAGCGGGGGGATGAAAGAGAGAGTCATCAACAACAGAGAGGGGCAGCGAGGGGGATGAAAAGAGAGTCATCAACAACAGAGAGGGGCAGCGGGGGGGGATGAAAGAGAGAGTCATCAACAACAGAGAGGGGCAGCGAGGGGGATGAAAGAGAGAGTCATCAACAACAGAGAGGGGCAGCGAGGGGGGATGAAAGAGAGAGTCATCAACAACAGAGAGGGGCAGCGGGGGGGATGAAAGAGAGAGTCATCAACAACAGAGAGGGGCAGCGGGGGGATGAAAGAGAGAGTCATCAACAACAGAGAGGGGCAGCGGGGGGGGATGAAAGAGAGAGTCATCAACAACAGAGAGGGGCAGCGAGGGGGGATGAAAGAGAGAGTCATCAACAACAGAGAGGGGCAGCGAGGGGGGATGAAAGAGAGAGTCATCAACAACAGAGAGGGGCAGCGGGGGGGATGAAAGGGGATCAACAACAGAGAGGGGCAAGGGGGATGAAAGAGAGAGTCATCAACAACAGAGAGGGGCAGCGGGGGGGGATGAAATGAGAGAGTCATCAACAACAGAGAGGGGCAGCGGGGGGATGAAAGAGAGAGTCATCAACAACAGAGAGGGGCAGCGGGGGGATGAAAGAGAGAGTCATCAACAACAGAGAGGGGCAGCGGGGGGGATGAAAGAGAGAGTCATCAACAACAGAGAGGGGCAGCGGGGGGATGAAAGAGAGAGTCATCAACAACAGAGAGGGGCAGCGAGGGGGATGAAAGAGAGAGTCATCAACAACAGAGAGGGGCAGCGAGGGGATGAAAGAGAGAGTCATCAACAACAGAGAGGGGCAGCGGGGGGGGATGAAAGAGAGAGTCATCAACAACAGAGAGGGGCAGCGGGGGGGGGATGAAAGAGAGAGTCATCAACAACAGAGAGGGGCAGCGGGGGGGATGAAAGAGAGAGTCATCAACAACAGAGAGGGGCAGCGGGGGGGATGAAAGAGAGAGTCATCAACAACAGAGAGGGGCAGCGAGGGGGGATGAAAGAGAGTCATCAACAACAGAGAGGGGCAGCGGGGATGAAAGAGAGAGTCATCAACAACAGAGAGGGGATGAAAAGAGAGTCATCAACAACAGAGAGGGGCAGCGGGGGGGATGAAAGAGAGTCATCAACAACAGAGAGGGGCAGCGGGGGGGGATGAAAGAGAGAGTCATCAACAACAGAGAGGGGCAGCGAGGGGGGATGAAAAGAGAGTCATCAACAACAGAGAGGGGCAGCGGGGGGGGGGATGAAAGAGAGAGTCATCAACAACAGAGAGGGGCAGCGGGGGATGAAAAGAGAGTCATCAACAACAGAGAGGGGCAGCGGGGGGATGAAAGAGAGAGTCATCAACAACAGAGAGGGGCAGCGGGGGGGATGAAGAGAGAGTCATCAACAACAGAGAGGGGCAGCGGGGGGATGAAAGAGAGAGTCATCAACAACAGAGAGGGGCAGCGGGGGGGATGAAAGAGAGAGTCATCAACAACAGCGGGGGGATGAAAGAGGAGTCATCAACAACAGGGGCAGCGGGGGGGGATGAAAGAGAGAGTCATCAACAACAGAGAGGGGCAGCGAGGGGGGATGAAAGAGAGAGTCATCAACAACAGAGAGGGGCAGCGAGGGGGGATGAAAGAGAGAGTCATCAACAACAGAGAGGGGCAGCGAAGGGGGGGGTCATCAACAACAGAGAGGGGCAGCGGGGGATGAAAGAGAGAGTCATCAACAACAGAGAGGGGCAGCGAGGGGGATGAAAGAGAGAGTCATCAACAACAGAGAGGGGCAGCGGGGGGATGAAAGAGAGAGTCATCAACAACAGAGAGGGGCAGCGGGGGGGATGAAAGAGAGAGTCATCAACAACAGAGAGGGGCAGCGAGGGGGATGAAAGAGAGAGTCATCAACAACAGAGAGGGGCAGCGGGGGGGGATGAAAGAGAGAGTCATCAACAACAGAGAGGGGCAGCGAGGGGGGATCATCAACAACAAGAGGGAGTCATCAACAACAGAGAGGGGCAGCGAGGGGGGATGAAAGAGAGAGTCATCAACAACAGAGAGGGGCAGCGAGGGGGATGAAAGAGAGAGTCATCAACAACAGAGAGGGGCAGCGAGGGGGATGAAAGAGAGAGTCATCAACAACAGAGAGGGGCAGCGAGGGGGATGAAAGAGAGAGTCATCAACAACAGAGAGGGCAGCGAGGGGGGATGAAAGAGAGAGTCATCAACAACAGAGAGGGGCAGCGGGGGGGATGAAAGAGAGAGTCATCAACAACAGAGAGGGGCAGCGGGGGGGATGAGGGGGGAAAGAGAGAGTCATCAACAACAGAGAGGGGCAGCGAGGGGGATGAAAGAGAGAGTCATCAACAACAGAGAGGGGCAGCGAGGGGGGATGAAAGAGAGAGTCATCAACAACAGAGAGGGGCAGCGAGGGGGGATGAAAGAGAGAGTCATCAACAACAGAGAGGGGCAGCGAGGGGGATGAAAGAGAGAGTCATCAACAACAGAGAGGGGCAGCGAGGGGGATGAAAGAGAGAGTCATCAACAACAGAGAGGGGCAGCGAGGGGGATGAAAAGAGAGTCATCAACAACAGAGAGGGGCAGCGAGGGGGATGAAAGAGAGAGTCATCAACAACAGAGAGGGGCAGCGAGGGGCAGCGGGGGGATGAAAGAGAGAGTCATCAACAACAGAGAGGGGCAGCGAGGGGGGGATGAAAGAGAGAGTCATCAACAACAGAGAGGGGCAGCGAGGGGATGAAATGAAAGAGAGAGTCATCAACAACAGAGAGGGGCAGCGGGGGGATGAAAGAGAGAGTCATCAACAACAGAGAGGGGCAGCGGGGGGATGAAAGAGAGAGTCATCAACAACAGAGAGGGGCAGCGAGGGGGGATGAAAGAGAGAGTCATCAACAACAGAGAGGGGCAGCGAGGGGGATGAAAGAGAGAGTCATCAACAACAGAGAGGGGCAGCGGGGGGGATGAAGGGGGATGAAAGAGAGTCATCAACAACAGAGAGGGGCAGCGAGGGGGGATGAAAAGAGAGTCATCAACAACAGAGAGGGGCAGCGGGGGGGATGAAAGAGAGAGTCATCAACAACAGAGAGGGGCAGGGGGGGGGATGAAAGAGAGAGTCATCAACAACAGAGAGGGGCAGCGGGGGGGATGAAAGAGAGAGTCATCAACAACAGAGAGGGGCAGCGGGGGGGATGAAAGAGAGTCATCAACAACAGAGAGGGGCAGCGGGGGGATGAAAAGAGAGTCATCAACAACAGAGAGGGGCAGCGGGAGGGGGATGAAAGAGAGAGTCATCAACAACAGAGAGGGGCAGCGAGGGGATGGAGTCATGCAAGGGGGATGAAAGAGAGTCATCAACAACAGAGAGGGGCAGCGGGGGGATGAAAGAGAGAGTCATCAACAACAGAGAGGGGCAGCGGGGGGGGGATGAAAAGAGAGTCATCAACAACAGAGAGGGGCAGCGGGGGGGATGAAAAGAGAGTCATCAACAACAGAGAGGGGCACAGAGTCATCAACAACAGAGAGGGGCAGCGGGGGGATGAAAAGAGAGTCATCAACAACAGAGAGGGGCAGCGGGGGGATGAAAAGAGAGTCATCAACAACAGAGAGGGGCAGCGGGGGGGATGAAAAGAGAGTCATCAACAACAGAGAGGGGCAGCGAGGGGGGATGAAGAGAGAGTCATCAACAACAGAGAGGGGCAGCGAGGGGGATGAAAGAGAGAGTCATCAACAACAGAGAGGGGCAGCGGGGGGGATGAAAGAGAGAGTCATCAACAACAGAGAGGGGCAGCGAGGGGGATGAAAGAGAGAGTCATCAACAACAGAGAGGGGCAGCGGGGGGGATGAAAGAGAGTCATCAACAACAGAGAGGGGCAGCGGGGGGGATGGGGTCATCAACAACAGAAAGCGGGGGGGATGAGAGTCATCAACAACAGAGAGGGGCAGCGGGGGGGGATGAAAGAGAGAGTCATCAACAACAGAGAGGGGCAGCGGGGGGGGATGAAAGAGAGAGTCATCAACAACAGAGAGGGGCAGCGGGGGGGATGAAAGAGAGAGTCATCAACAACAGAGAGGGGCAGCGAGGGGGGATGAAAGAGAGAGTCATCAACAACAGAGAGGGGCAGCGGGGGGGGATGAAAGAGAGAGTCATCAACAACAGAGAGGGGCAGCGAGGGGGGATGAAAGAGAGAGTCATCAACAACAGAGAGGGGCAGCGGGGGGATGAAAGAGAGAGTCATCAACAACAGAGAGGGGCAGCGGGGGGATGAAAGAGAGAGTCATCAACAACAGAGAGGGGCAGCGGGGGGATGAAAGAGAGAGTCATCAACAACAGAGAGGGGCAGCGAGGGGGGATGAAAGAGAGAGTCATCAACAACAGAGAGGGGCAGCGAGGGGGGATGAAAGAGAGAGTCATCAACAACAGAGAGGGGCAGCGAGGGGGGATGAAAGAGAGAGTCATCAACAACAGAGAGGGGCAGCGGGGGGATGAAAGAGAGTCATCAACAACAGAGAGGGGCAGCGGGGGGGATGAAAGAGAGAGTCATCAACAACAGAGAGGGGCAGCGGGGGGATGAAAGGAGAGTCATCAACAACAGAGAGGGGGCGGGGGGATGAAAGAGAGAGTCATCAACAACAGAGAGGGGCAGCGGGGGGGATGAAAGAGAGAGTCATCAACAACAGAGAGGGGCAGCGGGGGGGGATGAAAGAGAGAGTCATCAACAACAGAGAGGGGCAGCGAGGGGGGATGAAAGAGAGAGTCATCAACAACAGAGAGGGGCAGCGGGGGGGATGAAAGAGAGAGTCATCAACAACAGAGAGGGGCAGCGAGGGGGGGATGAAAGAGAGAGTCATCAACAACAGAGAGGGGCAGCGGGGGGATGAAAGAGAGAGTCATCAACAACAGAGAGGGGCAGCGAGGGGGGGATGAAAGAGAGAGTCATCAACAACAGAGAGGGGCAGCGGGGGGATGAAAGAGAGAGTCATCAACAACAGAGAGGGGCAGCGGGGGGGGGATGAAAGAGAGAGTCATCAACAACAGAGAGGGGCAGCGGGGGGGATGAAAGAGAGAGTCATCAACAACAGAGAGGGGCAGCGGGGGGGATGTCATCAACAACAGAGAGGGCAGCGGGGGATCATCAACAACAGAGAGGGGCAGCGAGGGGGGGATGAAAGAGAGAGTCATCAACAACAGAGAGGGGCAGCGGGGGGGGGATGAAAGAGAGAGTCATCAACAACAGAGAGGGGCAGCGGGGGGATGAAAGAGAGAGTCATCAACAACAGAGAGGGGCAGCGAGGGGGGATGAAAGAGAGAGTCATCAACAACAGAGAGGGGCAGCGGGGGGATGAAAGAGAGAGTCATCAACAACAGAGAGGGGCAGCGAGGGGGGATGAAAGAGAGAGTCATCAACAACAGAGAGGGGCAGCGAGGGGGGATGAAAGAGAGAGTCATCAACAACAGAGAGGGGCAGCGAGGGGGATGAAAGAGGAGTCATCAACAACAGAGAGGGGCAAGGGGGATGAAAGAGAGAGTCATCAACAACAGAGAGGGGCAGCGAGGGGGGATGAAAGAGAGAGTCATCAACAACAGAGAGGGGCAGCGAGGGGGATGAAAGAGAGAGTCATCAACAACAGAGAGGGGCAGCGAGGGGGATGAAAGAGAGAGTCATCAACAACAGAGAGGGGCAGCGGGGGGGATGAAAGAGAGAGTCATCAACAACAGAGAGGGGCAGCGGGGGGGATGAAAGAGAGAGTCATCAACAACAGAGAGGGGCAGCGGGGGGATGAAAGAGAGAGTCATCAACAACAGAGAGGGGCAGCGGGGGGGATGAAAGAGAGAGTCATCAACAACAGAGAGGGGCAGCGAGGGGGATGAAAAGAGAGTCATCAACAACAGAGAGGGGCAGCGAGGGGGGATGAAAGAGAGAGTCATCAACAACAGAGAGGGGTCAGCGAGGGGGATGAAAGAGAGAGTCATCAACAACAGAGAGGGGCAGCGGGGGGGGGATGAAAGAGAGAGTCATCAACAACAGAGAGGGGCAGCGAGGGGGGATGAAAGAGAGAGTCATCAACAACAGAGAGGGGCAGCGAGGGGGGATGAAAGAGAGAGTCATCAACAACAGAGAGGGGCAGCGAGGGGGATGAAAGAGAGAGTCATCAACAACAGAGAGGGGCAGCGAGGGGGGATGAAAGAGAGAGTCATCAACAACAGAGAGGGGCAGCGAGGGGGATGAAAGAGAGAGTCATCAACAACAGAGAGGGAGATCTGGCTCTCAAGTGAAGACAGTCTATGTGCACACTGCCCACAAAATGAGGCACATATTTCCCTCAGATTACACAGATCCACAAAGAATTTGAAAACAAACCCAATTTTGATAAACTCCCATATCGACTGGGTGAAATACCACAGTGTGGCATCACAGCAGCAATATTTGTGACCTGTTGCCACAAGAAAAAAGGGCAACCAGTGAAGAACAAACACCATTGTAAATACAACCCATATTTATGTTTATTTAGTTTGTACTTAACTATTTGCACATCGTTACAACAATGTATATATAAATAATATGACATTTAAAATCTATGTATTCTTTTGGAACTTCTGTGAGTAATGTTTACTGTTCATTTTTATTGTTGATTTCACTTGTTTATTATCTAATTCACTTGCTTTGACAATGTTAACATTGTTTCCCTTGCCAATAAAGCCCTTAATTGAAATCGAATTGAGAGAGAGAGAGAGAGAGAGAGAGAGAGAGAGAGAGAGTCAACAACAACAACTTAGAGGGAGTGAAAGAAATAGTGAGAAAGAGAGGAGAGAGAGAGAGAGGGAGACCGGGAGGAAAGAGAGGGAGAGCGGGAGGAGAGCAGAAAGAGAGAGGAGAGAGAGAGAAGAGAGGGGGAGAGAGAGAGAGGAGATAGAGAGAGAGAGAGAGAGAGAGAGAGAGAGAGAGAGAGAGAGAGAGAGAGAGAGAGAGAGAGAGAGAGAGAGAGAGAGAGAGAGAGAGAGAGAGAGAGAGAGAGAGAGAGAGAGAGAGACTGGGAAGAAAGAGAGGGAGAGTGGGAGCAGAGCAGAGAGAGAGAGGAGAGGGAGAGACCGGGAGGAAAGAGGAAAGAGAGGGAGAGCGGGAGGAGCGCAGAGAGAGAGAGGAGAGAGAGAGCAGAGAGAGAGAGAGACCGGGAAGAAAGAGAGGGAGAGCGGGAGGAGAGCAGAAAGAGAGAGGAGAGAGAGGGAGAGAGACCAGGAGGAAAGAGAAAAGAGGGAGAGCGGGAGGAGAGTAGAGAGAGAGAGGAGAGAGAGAGCAGAGAGAGCAGAGAGAGAGAGAGAGCAGCCCCTGGAGGAGGATGTTAACTTCTGTTCAGTACACTGGCTGTACGCTCCACATCTGGAAAAAGAAAGCCCTCTTATCCAATTCTCATGTGGGTGGGAAGTTCAAATGGATTGTTCTGACCTCACAATACAACCAAAACATCTTAGGCCTAAACCTCACAATACAACCAAAACACTTAGGCCTAAACCCCACAATACAACCAAAACGTCTTAGGCCTAAACCTCACAATACAACCAAAACATCTTAGGCCTAAACCTCACAATACAACCAAAACATCTTAGGCCTAAACCTCACAATACAACCAAAACATCTTAGGCCTAAACCTCACAATACAACCAAAACATCTTAGGCCTAAACCTCACAATACAACCAAAACATCCTCACAATACAACCAAAAAACCTAAACCTCACAATACAACCAAAACACCTTAGGCCTAAACCTCACAATACAACCAAAACATCTTAGGCCTAAACCTCACAATACAACCAAAACACCTTAGGCCTAAACCTCACAATACAACCAAAACACCTTAGGCCTAAACCTCACAATACAACCAAAACACCTTAGGCCTAAACCTCACAATACAACCAAAACACCTTAGGCCTAAACCTCACAATACAACCAAAACATCTTAGGCCTAAACCTCACAATACAACCAAAACACCTTAGGCCTAAACCTTAACTCTTCAAGACAGAAATGATACAGCAACAGTGGGATACATATCTACATGTTAGACTACAGACCAGTTCCCTTTTAATTCTTCCTAAGAAGGGCAAACTGAAAATGAAAGGCAGTGTCCATAGTCAAGCTGTGCTCTGTCTAAACTGCAGCTCTGACAAGAGGCAGAGACGGCTTCAAACTTCATGGCCAAGACAAAATGTTTTTGTTTTCTTTTAAATTATAAAGTAACACCTTTTATTGATTTTTTATAGAATTGTCTATTTTCTCCACGAGTGTCTGCCTATCCTCTGTAGCCAAGGACAGCTTCGCTCCTCAACTCATGTCACCTTGGTGGGACTGTGAGTTAGCGAAAAGTGACAAAGCAGTGGCAGACTAGCGACAGAATAGGTTGTCCTGTGCAGTAGAGCTGGTGAGAACAGTAATGGTGCCTGTGGTAATAACACAGAGAGGAGCAATGGTAACAGTGGTAACAGTGGTAACAGTGGTAGCAGTGGTAACAGTGGTAGCAGTGGTAACAGTGGTAACAGTGGTAACAGTGGTAGCAGTGGTAACAGTGGTAGCAGAGGTAACAGTGGTAGCAGTGGTAACAGTGGTAACAGTGGTAACAGAGGTAACAGTGGTAACAGTGGTAACAGTGGTAACAGTGGTAGCAGTGGTAACAGTGGTAACAGTGGTAGCAGAGGTAACAGTGGTAGCAGTGGTAACAGTGGTAACAGTGGTAACAGTGGTAACAGTGGTAGCAGTGGTAGCAGAGGTAACAGTGGTAGCAGTGGTAACAGTGGTAACAGTGGTAGCAGTGGTAACAGTGGTAGCAGTGGTAACAGTGGTAACAGTGGTAGCAGTGGTAACAGTGGTAACATTGGTAGCAGTGGTAGCAGTGGTAGCAGTGGTAGCAGTGGTAGCAGAGGTAACAGTGGTAGCAGTGGTTGCAGTGGTAACAGAGGCAACAGTGGTAGCAGTGGCAACAGTGGTAACAGTGGTAACAGTGGTAACAGTGGTAGCAGTGGTAGCAGAGGTAACAGTGGTAGCAGTGGCAACAGTGGTAGCAGTGGTAACAGTGGTAGCAGTGGAAACAGTGGTAGCAGTGGTAGCAGAGGTAACAGTGGTAGCAGAGGTAACAGTGGTAGCAGTGGTAACAGTGGTAACAGTGGTAGCAGTGGTAGCAGTGGTAACAGTGGTAGCAGTGGAAACAGTGGTAACAGTGGTAGCAGAGGTAACAGTGGTAGCAGTGGTAACAGTGGTAACAGTGGTAACAGAGGTAACTGTGGTAACAGTGGTAGCAGAGGTAACAGTGGTAGCAGTGGTAACAATGGTAACAGTGGTAACTGTACTCTACAGGGAGAAAGACACACCAGGAACCCTCCTCTCTCTCTCTCTCTCTCTCTCTCTCTCTCTCTACCCTCTGTGGCCTGCAGATGCTCAATCACCTGCTGACACGAAGCCTGCAGCAAGAACACAGACATAAAGTACTCTTTTTATGTTAACAACCACTAGCCTAATGTACCCATGTACCAAGGTGCTGTGAAATATAGATTGTATGATTATGAAACACAGTGTGTGAGATAAACACCAATAACGAGTCCTTCAGGTGCATGGTGTCCACAGAGGTGTTAAGAGATGTTAAGTGAATAGACACTGTGAATGAACTGACACCAGCCAGGTCAACAGTGAGGGAGGTAGACAGTCATACTTGATGTGGTGGCAGTCCCATGCCCAGCCCACACACACTGACTGTACACATAGGAGCAAGGAGGATTCTGTACCTCTGTCCGTACACACACACACACACACACACAGTTGTGCTGCAGTCTCAATAGATGGGTTAAAACTGTCTGTCTATCGATCTGTAGCTGTCTATCTATCTGTCTCTCTGTCTGTCGCTGTCTATCTATCTATCTGTAGCTGTCTATCTATCTGTCTCTATCTATCTATCTGTCTCTATCTATCTGTCTATCTATCTATCTATCTATCTATCTATCTGTCTATCTATCTATCTATCTATCTATCTATCTATCTATCTATCTATCTATCTATCTATCTATCTATCTATCTATCTATCTATCTATCTATCTATCTATCTATCTGTCTGTCTGTCTGTCTGTCTGTCTGTCTGTCTGTCTGTCTGTCTGTCTGTCTGTCTGTCTGTCTGTCTGTCTATCTATCTGTCTCTGTCTGTCTGTCTGTCTGTCTGTCTGTCTGTCTGTCTGTCTGTCTGTCTGTCTGTCTGTCTGTCTGTCTGTCTGTCTGTCTATCTATCTGTCTGTCTCTGTCTATCTGTCTATCTATCTGTCTGTCTCTGTCTATCTATCTGTCTCTGTCTATCTATCTGTCTGTCTCTGTCTATCTGTCTATCTATCTGTCTCTGTCTGTCTCTGTCTATCTATCTGTCTATCTATCTGTCTCTGTCTATCTATCTGTCTCTGTCTGTCTCTGTCTATCTATCTGTCTATCTATCTGTCTCTGTCTGTCTCTGTCTATCTATCTGTCTATCTATCTGTCTATCTATCTGTCTCTGTCTGTCTCTGTCTATCTATCTGTCTATCTATCTGTCTCTGTCTGTCTCTGTCTATCTATCTGTCTATCTATCTGTCTCTGTCTATCTATCTGTCTCTATCTATCTATCTGTCTCTGTCTGTCTCTGTCTATCTATCTGTCTCTGTCTATCTATCTGTCTCTGTCTATCTATCTGTCTCTGTCTATCTATCTGTCTCTGTCTATCTATCTGTCTCTGTCTCTTGCTCTACTTCCCAGAGCCATGGGCAAGGACAAGGAAGGTTCAGTGCTCTCACTTCGTAAGGAGGGCTGATTCTCTGAATCTCCTCTAACTCTAACACACACAATCCCCCCCGTCTCCCTGAGGCCATGTCTGTCACATCCTCAACAAGTAAGTGCTAAATTCAACTTTCCACATTCACAGTAGCTGCATAAAGACCTGACTATGTCATAGAACTGATCACACTTCACAACGGTGCGCTCTCATCTGCACGTTATGAGCGCCGGGTTATCCAATCTAGCACCTTGCTCCCTCACCCCTCCCTGTGCTGAAGAGACCATGTGACTCCATATGTGGTACGGAGATAAGGGCAGGAGCTCAGTAACCAAAACCTCACCACTTCTACAACCGTATATCCACCCATCTTCCCCAGCTGTACAGACGCCCCCCCTTCCCCTCCCCCACCAGATCTCGTGAAATTTCAACATATCTTGTATCACTTTTTAGAACTCAAATTCCACCCTAAGGCGCGCAGAGACCATCCCATTAGGTAACCCGAAAGGTTGCAAGATCAAATCACTGAGCTGACAAGGTACAAATCTGTCGTTCTGCCCCTGAACAGGCAGTTAACCCACTGTTCCTGGGCTGTCACTGAAAATAAGAACATGCTCTCAACCGACTTGCCTAGTTAAATAAAGGTCAAATAAAGGTTAAAACAATTAATAGTAAAGGGTCTGTTGTCCCCTCACCTTTGACCCTGTTAATTCAACAACACACATTTGTCCTTTCCCTTATTCGAATACCTGTATCCCATTATAAACATCCCAACAGTAAAAACCACAACCTCTCACACAGACATTCCAACAGAGACATTAATGGCATTAACCTGGCGCACACAGAAAACACATGAATCACAGTTTCACTCATGACACGGAAAGTACACCCCTGTACAACTCCCGGGTCGACCTGTGCCAACCAGATATTAGTGGCCAGGGTTTCATGTAGGTCCCCTGTCCTCTTTGGTACTGGGGTTTGTAGAGCCCCCTCCATCTAAAACCCACATACTCTCCTCCCCACATACCCACTGATGTCCCTTCACTCCTGTTAGGCTCCTAATTTTGTTTTACTATTTTTATATCAATGATCCTTTATTTAACTAGGAAAGTCGGTTAAGAACTTATTCTTATTTACAATGACAGCCTACCCCAGCCAAACCCTCCCCTAACCTGGACGACGCTGTACCAATTGTGAGCAGCCCAATGGGACTCCCAATTGTGGCCAGTTGTGATACAGCCCAGGATCAAACCAGGGTCTGTAGTGACGCCTCTAGCACTGAGATGCAGTGCCTTAGACCACTGTGTCACTCGGGAGCCCCTTACCTTAATGCAGAGGGCCTTACCTCCCACCCCCTCAAACTCCCCCCAGGCTCGGAGTGTTAAAATCTAACAAGTCCTCCAGACCCCCTTGCCAGTCTCCAGTCTCTGCCGTCACCTGCAGTGGCGGAAACATTGGTGGCCCCTGCCCCCTTGGCTGCTCAAACACCCCCCCCCCCTTACCGTCTCAGACAGTGCCTCCTGGACATCCTCCAGGATTCTCTCCAGCAGCCTAAGAGACGTTATTCCTGTTTGTTGTGCCGGGACTTCCGGAGTTTTCCACCCCTCCTCTCTCAGCAGTCGCAGGTCACCCAGCCTTTGTAAACCCACTGACATCAGTTGCCTCTGCAGGGTGGCCGACTGAACCGATCTCAAAGGGATGGCTGAGTTGTGGAAGATAGGTTCATCCCTCACCCACAGCCCAGGCTCCACACCCCCTTCTCGTGTGGGCCTTAGCAGCTGCCAGGCCCTCAGCACTGCAGAGTAAACATCTAAGAGACCTGCTGTACTCAGCCTCTCCAACTTCATGAGGAACAGCTGCTGGTCCAAACCTAATCCGCCAGCTCTCCTCAGCAGAGCGCATGCTGGTTCTCTCCACCGACATCAGTATGGTACAACAGTCTCTGCAACGCCTTTAGTCAGAAAGCAGCCACCCTGTTCTCCAGTTCCACCAGGCCCTGTCCTCCTTCGTGTACAGACATATACAACACTGCCGGCCTCAGCCAGTGATGGCCTGACCAGAAAAGGCATTCCGGCGGGGGGGTTGAGGACAGCCAGTCTTGACACCACTGCCTCTGACAGCCCCTCCCAGTTCTTCCTGACCCACCTTTCTAAGCCCAGGTACAGCCCCAAAATGTCAAGCCCTTCACAACCCCACTGCAAACCCCCTGAAAGCAGAGAGGCCCTATCCCTCCATGTCCCACATAACAGAGCTTTGTTCTTGCCCCATGACTAGATCCAGATTCATCTACACCACCATCCATAACATGACTAGACCCAGATTCATCTACACCTACATCCATAACATGACTAGACCCAGATTCATCTACACCACCATCCATAACATGACTAGACCCAGATTCATCTACACCACCATCCATAACATGACTAGACCCAGCCTCATCTACACCACCATCCATAACATGACTAGACCCAGCCTCATCTACACCACCATCCATAACATGACTAGACCCATCATCTGCTGCTTGAGTCTCATGACCCACTGCACGTTGACCTCAATTTCTTGCACTGGTGCTTGTCCCTTGTCTACGGCCTTTATGTGGCATGCAAAGCTCTTATGCCCCAAATCCCCACTCAAAGCACTGTAGACTATCTATGCCGGCAAACCCTGTATAGAGCCCCTCCCCATGCCTCACTTTAAATGCACATTTAACTGTTGCTCATTGTTATTCAGAAACATGAACACTTGCCTCTGGAATGAAACAACGTGCTTAATGGCAAATGCCTGAAACCCTGTTGACAGTACATGAAAACCGCTAGCAAAACTTACCAAAACGACTCAACTCTTCGGATGTGTTCATCTGGAATAGACGGAGGCAGATTCGCAACTACCACCCTAGTCGAAGGATGCGGAATGTATAAATTCAGCTGCTTCCTGTTCGCCGACTGCGAGTAGAACATTTTTTATGAATTTATTTGCAAATTATGGTGGAAAATAAGTATTTGGTCACCTACAAACAAACAAGATTTCTGGCTCTCACAGACCTGTAACTGACCTGTAGGCTCCTCTGTCTTGGCACCTGTTTGAACTTGTTATCAGTATAAAAGACACCTGTCCACAACCTCAAACAGTCACACTCCAAACTCCACTATGGCCAAGACCAAAGAGCTGTCAAAGGACAGCAGAAACAAAATTGTAGACCTGCACCAGGCTGGGAAGACTGAATCTGCAATAGGTAAGCAGCTTGGTTTGAAGAAATCAACTGTGGGAGCAATTATTAGGAAATGGAAGACATACAAGACCACTGATAATCTCCCTCGATCTGGGGCTCCACGCAAGATCTCACCCCGTAGTGTCAAAATGATCACAAGAACGGTGAGCAAAAATCCCAGAACCACACGGGGGGACCTAGTGAATGACCTGCAGAGAGCTGGGACCAAAGTAACAAAGCCTACCATCAGTAACACACTACGCTGCCAGGGACTCAATTCCTGCAGTGCCAGACGTGTCCCCCTGCTTAAGCCAGTACATGTCCAGGCCCGTCTGAAGTTTGCTAGAGAGCATTTGGATGATCCAGAAGAAGATTGGGAGAATGTCATATGGTCAGATAAAACCAAAATATAACTTTTTGGTAAAAACTCAACTCTTGGTGTTTGAAGGACAAAGAATGCTAAGTTGCATCCAAAGAACACCATACCTACTGTGAAGCATGGGGGTGGAAACATCATGCTTTGGGGCTGTTTTTCTGCAAAGGGACCAGGACGACTGATCCGTGTAAAGGAAAGAATGAATGGGGCCATGTATCGTGAGATTTTGAGTGAAAACATCCTATCAGCAAGGGCATTGAAGATGAAACGTGGCTGGGTCTTTCAGCATGACAATGATCCCAAACACACCGCCCGGGCAACGAAGGAGTGGCTTCGTAAGATGCATCTCAAGGTCCTGGAGTGGCCTAGCCAGTCCCCAGATCTCAACCCCATAGACAGTCTTTGGAGGGAGTTGAAAGTCCGTGTTGCCTAGCAACAGCCCCAAAACATCACTGCTCTAGAGGAGATCTGCATGGAGGAATGGGCCAAAATACCAGCAACAGTGTGTGAAAACCTCGTGAAGACTTACAGAAAACGTGTAAATAACAAAGAGTATATAACAAAGTATTGAGATAAACTTGTATTATTGACCAAATACTTATTTTCCACCATAATTTGCAAATAAATTCATTAAAAAATCCTACAATGTGATTTTCTGGATTTTTTTTCTCATTTTGTCTGTCAGAGTTGAAGTGTACCTATGATGAAAGGTACAGGCCTCTCTCATCTTTGTAAGTGGGAGAACTTGCACAATTGGTGGCTGACTAAATAAAATATTTCTGATTATTATTTTACATACATTTGCAAAAATGTCTAAAAACCTGTTTTTGCTTTGTTATTATGGGGGATTGTGTGTAGATTGATGTGGGGAAAACATGTATTACATTTTAGAATAAGGCTGTAACGTAACAATATATGAAATAAGTCAAGGGTTCTGAATACTTTCCGAATGCACTATCGATTGGGTGAATTACAACAGTGTTCCATCACAGCAGCAATATTTGTAACCGGTTGCCACAACAAAAGTGCAACCAGTGAAGAACAAACACCATTGTAAATACAACCGATATTTATGTTAATTCGGTTTCCCTCTTGTACTTCAACTATGTGTACATAATGACATTTTCAATGTCTCTACTCATTTGAAACTTTTGAGAGTTTAAATTTTACAGTTCATTTTTGATTATTTCTTTCACTTTTGTTTATTATCTATTTCACTTGCTCCGGCAATGTAAACATACAGTGGGGAGAACAAGTATTTGATAACCTGCAAAATCGGCAGTGTTTCCTACTTACAAAGCATGTAGAGGTCTGTAATGTTTTTTATCATAGGTACACTTCATCTATGAGAGGCGGGATCTAAAACAAAAATCCAGAAAATCACATTGTATTCTTAAAGAAAAACTAACAGTTCTGTGAGAGCTGGAATTCTTACTGGTTGGTAGGTGATCAAATACTTATGTCATGCAATAAAATACAAATTAATTACTTAAAAATCATACGATGTGATTTTCTGAATTTTTGTTTTAGATTC
This sequence comes from Oncorhynchus gorbuscha, assembly GCF_021184085.1. Lineage (NCBI taxonomy): Eukaryota > Metazoa > Chordata > Actinopteri > Salmoniformes > Salmonidae > Oncorhynchus > Oncorhynchus gorbuscha. Next base: position 15,457,741 of record NC_060193.1, read on the forward strand.
TGTCTCTCACAGTTGAAGTGTACCTATGATAAAAATTACAGACCTCTACATGCTTTGTAAGTAGGAAAACCTGCTAAATCGGCAGTGGATCATATACTTGTTCTCCCCACTGTATGTTTCCCATGCAAATAAAGCCCTTTGAATTGAGAGAGTAATGTTTACTGTCAATTTGTTATTGTTTAATAAACTTTTGTTTATCTATTTCACTTGCTTTGGCAATGTAAACATGTTTCCCATGCCAATAAAGCCCTGAATTGAAATTGAATTGAGAGAGGATGTGTGTGTTGTTCTGTATGTATGTCAATAAGACTGTGTCTGGTCCTCGTGCTGTTTTGTTGAGTGAGTCAAGGTGGGATTAACAAGGGAGCTATTGTCATCTCTCAGTCTGGTGTTAATTTAAAAAATATTTTAAAAATATATGTTTTATTGTCACATACTCCGGAGAGGTGCAGTGAAAGGTTTTACAGAATCAGCCATAGTAGTACAGTGCCCCTGGAGCAAATTAGGGTTAAGTGCCTTGCTCAAGGGCACATCAACAGATTTTTCACCTTGCCGGCTTGGTTATTCGAACGCTATAAACGCTAGGCTATCACGCACACACACTTCCTGGCCTTTCATTAAAGCGATTAGAGATTAATGTCCAGAGCACCCGTCTAATCCTGTTTAGAGCTACACTATGAGAGGATGGCATATAGTGTGACCAGCCTTGTGTGTGTGTGTGTGTTGGTTATTCTATCCTTGCCTTGATGACAGCTTTGCACACTCTTGGCATTCTCTCAACTAGCTTCATGAGGTAGTCACCTGGAATGCATTTCAATTAACAGGTGTGCCTTGTTAAAAGTTCATTTGTGGAATTTCTGCCCTTCTTAATGCATTTGAGCCAATCAGTTATGTTGTGACAAGGTAGGGGGGTATACAGAAGATAGCCCTATTTGGTAAAATACCAAATCGATATTGTGGCAAGAACAGCTCAAATAAGCAAAGAGAAACGACAGTCCATCATTACTTTAAGACAGTCAATATGTAAGTTTCTTCAACGGCAAACCAAGCGCTATGATGAAACTGGCTCTCATGAGGACCGCCACAGGAATGGAAGACCGAGAGATACCTCTGCTGCAGAGGATAAGTTCATTAGAGTTACCAGCGACAGAAATTGTAGTCCAAATAAATGCTTCACAGAGTTCAAGTACATTTTTTCTTTTAACAGACACATCTCAACATCTACTGTTCAGAGGGGACTGTGTGAATCAGGCCTTCATGGTCGATTTGCTACAAAGAAACCACTACTAAAGGACACCAAGAAGAAGAGACTTGCTTGGACAAAGAAACACAAGCAATGGACAATAGACTGGTGGAAATCTGTCCTTTGGTCTGATGAGTCCAATTTTGAGATTTTTGGTTTTTGGTGTCTTTGTGAGACGCAGAGTAGGTGAACGGATGAACTCTGCATGTGTGGTTCCCACCGTAAAACATGGAGGAGGTGTTATAGTGTGGGGATGCTTTGCTGGTGACACTGTCAGCGATTTATTTAGAATTCGAGGCACACTTAACCAGCATGGCTACCACAGCATTCTGCAGCGATCCGACATCCCATCTGGTTTGCGCTTAGTGGGACTACAATTTATTTTTCAACAGGATAATGACTCAAACCACACCTCCAGGCTGTGTAAGGGCTATTGGCCAAGAAGGAGAGTGATGGGGTGCTGCATCAGATGACCTGGCCTCCACAGTCACCTGATCTCAACCCAACTGAGATGGTTTGGGATGAGTTGGACTGCAGAGTGAAGGAAAAGCAGGCAATGAGTGCTCAGCATATGTGGGAACTCCTTCAAGACAGTTGGAAAAGCATTCCAGGTGAAGCTGGTTGAGATAATGCCAAGAGTGTGCAACGCTGTCATCAAAGCAAAGGGTGGCTATTTGAAGAATCTAAAATATATTTTGATTTGTTTAACACTTTTTTGGTTACTACATGATTCCATATAGTTTAGATGTTTTGATGTCTTCACTATTATTCTCCAATGAATAGACCCTTGAATGAGTAGATGTGTCCAAACGTTTGACTGGTAGTGTGTATAATGTGACCGACTGACCGTATCACAGTGTTTCAACTTTGCTGTGAGTCAGTGTTAGTAATGAACATTTATTATACTGGACTCTCTCACAGAGTACTGTTGTATGTCCTGTAACTGTATCACACACACACACACACACACACACACACACACACACACACACACACACACACACACACACACACACACACACACACACACACACACACACACACACACACACACACACACACACACACACACACACACACACACACACACACACAACACCCAGTTGTGGGCCTCTGCCAGATGAGAGGATAGGATTCCACAGTAATGAGATCTCTTTCAGAAGCAATGAACTGAACACACACACACACACAGATCTGGTGAGGACAGGAACAAAAGCAATCCACCACAAAAACCTCTACATTAACAACCCTACAACTCAGCCAGGGTTACCATTAGCCGGTAATAGCTGGCTTTTGGACTGTTTTATTTGTATTTTTAAAGGCTGATTAATAAAATTGGCGCAGGTCAATTGTCCAGGAGAAGAAGTCCCATTACGAAATAATGCTTTTTCTGCATATTCATTTGGAAATACCAGTCGATGGAAATATATTTGACTGGTCATGTTTTTCAGTCTATAGATCATTTGCATAATTTAGCGGAATAATTAAATTGACACCTGTGTACAGTATATTCTTTATGTACAGTTGAAGTTGGAAGTTTCCATACACCTTAGCCAAATACATTTAAACTCAGTGTTTCACAATTCCTGACATTTAATCCTAGTTAAAAATCCCTGTTTTAGGTCAGTTTGTAACGGCAGATTTCCTCCTCTTCGTTAGACTAACGACACCTGCCTCTGATTGAGAACCATACTAGGCCGAAACAGAAACCAAACATAGAAAAACAAACATAGACTGCCCACCCCAACTCACGCCCTGACCATACTGAATAAAGACAAAGAAAGGAAATAAAGGTCAGAACGTGACAGTTCGGATCACCACTTTATTTTAGGAATGTGAAATGTCAGAATAATAGTAGAGATAATTATTTATTTCAGCTTTTATTTATTTCATCACACTATTTAGTTTACATACACCCAATTAGTATTTGGTAGCATTGCCTTTAAATTGTTTAACTTGGGTAAAACGTTTCGGGTACCCTTCTACAAGCTTCCCTCAATAAGTTGGGTGAATTTTGGCCCATTCCTCCTGACAGAGCTGGTGTAACTGAGTCAGGTTTGTAGGCCTCCTTGCTCGCACACGCTTTTTCAGTTCTGCCCACAAATGTTCTATAGGATTGAGGTCAGGGCTTTGTGATGGCCACTCTAATAACTTGACTTTGTTATCCTTAAGCCATATTGCCACTACTTTGGAAGTATGCTTGGGGTCATTGTCCATTTGGAAGACCCATTTGCGACCAAGCTTTAACTTCCTGACTGATGTCTTGAGATGTTGCTTCAATATATCCACATCATTTCCCCCCCTCATGATGCCATCTATTTTGTGAAGTGCAGCAGTCCCTCCTGCAGCAAAGCACCCCCACAACATGATGCTGCCACCCCCCTGCTTCATGGTTGGGATGGTGTTCTTCGGCTTGCAAGCCTCCCCCTTTTTCCTCCAAACATAACAATGGTAATTATCGCCAAACGGTTCTATTTTTGTTTCATCAGACCAGAGGACATTTATCCAAAAAGTAGTATCTTTGTCCCCACCATATGCAGTTGCAAACTGTAGTCTGGATTGTTTTAATGGCGGTTTTGGAGCAGTGGCTTCTTCCTTGCTGAGCGGCCTTTCAGATTATGTTGATATAGGACTCTTTTTTTTTTTACTGTGGATGTAGATACTTTTGTACCCGTTTCCTCCAGCATCTTCACAAGGTCCTCTGCTGTTGTTAAGGGATTGATTTGCACTTTTCGCACCAAAGTATGTTCATCTCTAAGAGACAGAACACGTCGCCTTCCTGAGCGTTATGACGGCGTTGTGGTCCTATGGCTTTTATACTTGTGTACTATTGTTTGTACAGATGAATGTGGTACCTTCAAGCATTTGGAAATTGCTCCCAAGGTTGAACCAGACTTGTGGAGGTCTACAATTTATTTTTCTGAGGTCTTGGCTGATTTATTTGGATTTTTCCATGATGTCAAGCAAAGAGGCACTGAGTTTGAAGGTGGGTCTTGAAATACATCCACAGGTACACCTCCAATTGACTCAAATTATGTCAATTAGCCTATCAGAAGCTTTTAAAGCCATGACATCATTTTCTGGAATTTTCCAAGCTTTTTAAAGGCACAGTCAACTTAGTGTATGTAAACCTCTAACCCTAACCCACTGGAATTGTGATACAGTTAATTATAAGTGAAATAATCTGTCTGTAAACAATTGTTGGAAAAATGACTTGTGTCATGCACAAAGTAGATGTCCTAACAGAATTGCCAAAACTATAGTTTTGTTAACAAGAAATGTGTGGAGTGGTTGAAAAACGAGTTTTAATGACTCCAACCTAAGTGTATGTGAACTTCTGACTTCAACTGTATCATATTTATCACACGATTACAGAGCCTTTGAGCGGAAAATCTGTCTGACAGCAAGAGCTGCTGTCAAAGCATCTCAAACAGGAAATGCATCAGCACATCACACACCACTTTACAATGAGCTGGAGGCAGGCAGTATGAGGTGGAGGCAGCATGAGCTGGAGGCAGGCAGTATGAGGTGGAGGCAGCATGAGCTGGAGGCAGGCAGTATGAGGTGGAGGCAGCATGAGCTGGAGGCAGGCAGTATGAGGTGGAGGCAGCATGAGCTGGAGGCAGGAAGTATGAGGTGGAGGCAGCATGAGCTGGAGGCTGGCAGTATGAGGTGGAGGCAGCATGAGCTGGAGGCAGGAAGTATGAGGTGGAGGCAGCATGAGCTGGAGGCAGGAAGTATGAGGTGGAGGCAGGCAGTATGAGGTGGAGGCAGCATGAGCTGGAGGCTGGCAGTATGAGGTGGAGGCAGCATGAGCTGGAGGCAGGCAGTATGAGGTGGAGGCAGGCAGTATGAGGTGGAGGCAGCATGAGCTGGAGGCAGGCAGTATGAGGTGGAGGCAGGCAGTATGAGGTGGAGGCAGTATGAGCTGGAGGCAGTATGCATTTTGAAAACATATACACTACATGGCCATTGAACAACTCATTACAAAATCATGGGCATTAATGTGGAGTTGGTTCCCACTTTGCTGCTGTAACAGCCTCCACTCTTCTGGGAAGGCTTGTTGGAACATTACTACGGGACTTGCTTCCATTTAGCCACAAGAGCATTAGTGAGGTCGGGCACTGATGTTGGTCGATTAGGCCTGGCTCGCAGTCAGCATTCCAATTCATCTCAATGGTGTTCGATGGGGTTGAGGTCAGGGCTCTGTGCAGGCTAGTCAAGTTCTTCCACACTGATTGTGCATGGGGGCATTGTCATGCTGAAACAGGAAAGGGCCTTCCCCAAACTTTTGCCACAACATTGGAATCATCTAGAATGTAAATGTATGCTGTAGCGTTAAGATTTCCCTTCACTGGAGCTAATGGGCCAAGCCATGAAAACCAGCCCCAGACCATTATTCCTCCTCCACTAAAGTTTACAGTTTGCACTATGCATTCTGTCGGGTAGCGTTCTCCTGGCTTCCGCCAAACCTAGATTTGTCCGTCGAACTGCCAGATGTTTAAGCGTGATTCATCACTTCAGAGAACAAGTCCAAAGCTTTACACCACTCCAGTCAACGCATGGCATTGCACATGGTGATCTTAGGCTTGTGTGAAACCCATTTCATTAAGATCTCGACAAACAGTTATTGTGCTGACGTTGCGTCCAGGGGCAGTTTGGAACTCGGTAGTGAGTGTTGCAACCGAGGACAAACAAGTTTTACGCGCTACATGCTTCAGCACTCGGCGGTCCCGTTCTGTGAGCTTGTGTGGCCTACCACTTTGTGGCTGAGCCGTTGTTGCTCCTAGACATTTCCACTTCACAATAACAGAACTTACAGTTATTCAGAGAAGCTCTAGCAGGGAAGAAATTAGATAAACTGACTTGTTGGAAAAGTGGCATTATATGACGGTGCCACACTGAAAGTCACTGAGTTCTTCAGTAAGGTCATTCTACTGCCAATGTTTGTCTATGAAGATTGCATGGCTGTGTGCTGTCAGCAACAGGTGTGGTTCCACTCATTTGAGGGGGTGTCTACATACTTTTGTATATATAGTGTACTTAATTGTTTGGAACCTGAATGTTTTACTCCATATTTTGAGGCGTGTTTTACCTTGCTTCAAAATAGCCTAGCCAAAATTAGACCTTTTCCGTGGAGGCAAACCCATGTTAGTTGTTGCATATTAGATCTCCCCTAAATTTCTAACATATATTTGAATCTCCGTCACATGAAACCACTGGCATGTGCAGTGCCCTTTTGACAACAGTGTTTTCCCGCTATGTGCATCACGGAACCAACATTCCTGTCTAGTCTACTGCCTTGTGCACATTGCTGCGCTTATAATGTGAAGAAATAATAGTTTATCACCATTTTAAGCTGAACGTTCTGATCGGTTGCATCAGACTCATTGCTTTTTAACATGTATTTTTTACATTTAATATGTATCCTAGGCCTACAGGTTGTATGAATTTGTATGAATGGCCCACAACTGTCCCAGTCTGTTTGGAATAAGGCTGTTTCTTTGTCGAAAAGCTGACCAACGTTATACACGTCAGCTACTACAGTGACTGAAATGACTGCAACACTCAACAAAGAGCTGCAGTTAGTTTCAAAGTTAGTACTAAATATTTCTAAAACTAAAAGCATTGTATTTGGGACAAAACACTCACTAACTACTTAACTAAATCTTGTAATAAATAATGTGGAAATTGAGCAAGTTGAGGTGACTAAACTGCTTGGAGTAACACTAGATTGTAAACTGTCATGGTCAAAACATATTGATACAACAGTAGCTAAGATGGGGAGAAGTCTGTCCACAATAAAGCACTGCTCTGCCTTCTTAACAACACTATCAACAAGGCAGGTCCTACAGGCCCTGGTTTAGTCACACCTGGACTACTGTTCAGTAGTGTGTTCAGGTGCCACAAAGAGGGACTTGGGAAAATTGCAGTTGGCTCAGAACAGGGCAGCACGGCTGGTCCTAAAAGTACACGGAGAGCTAATATTAGTGATAGTCATGTCAATCTCTCATGGCTCAAAGTGGAGGACAGACTGACTTCATCACTACTTTTATATATGAGCGGTATTGACATGTTGAATGCACCGAGCTGTCTGTCTAAACTACTGGCACACAGCTCGGACACTCATGCATACCCCACAAGACATGCCACAAGAGGTCTCTTCACAGTCCCCAAGTCCAGACAGACTATGGGAGGCACACAGTACTACATAGAGCCATGATGACATGGAACTCTATTCCACATTAAGTAACTGACGCAAACAGTAAAATGAGATTTAAAAAACGTAGAAATAAACACCTTATGGAACAGTGGGGACTGTGAAGCAACACAAACATTGGCACAGACAGACACACACAATAACATACGCACTATAAATATACATGGATTTAGTACTGTAGATATGTGGTTGTGGTGGAGTAGGGGCCTGAGGGCACACAGTGTGTTGTGAAATCTGTGAATGTGTTGTAATGTTTTTAAAATTGTATAAACTGCCTTAATTTAGCTGGACCCCAGGAAGAGTAGCTGCTGCCTTGTCAGGAACTAATGGGTATCCATAATAAATACAAATACAATACAATACAATACAATAGGTAGATTTTTCTAAAACGGGGGACAGTAGATTGAAATAACAACCTAGTGATTTTGCTGTTCATTACTCTTCTTGTTGGCTGGGGGAAAGTACATGTTCAAAGTGAGCATCAGTCGTGGCGTCCTGGACGAGCATGTTTCTGTTAATACCAATCCATAATGGAAATGTGATTTGTGTCATTCTGAGCACCGTGGGTGGACGTCCTAGTGAGGTTACGCACCCAACACATATGGCTCCGGTACATTTCTCAAATGTCTGGCAAATTAAAATGCTGCCGGTCAAATGACTGGCGACACATTTCCCCAACGGAAACAGTGATCTCAGCATACAGCAGCATTACCATCTACATGATATAAACTCAACCAGACAGTCTCCTATCACGTCTACTGTTCACCAGCGCCAAACCACACCGAGTAGAGATACAGTCCCATTCTCTAACCTTATCCTAGGAGAGTACACTTGCTCACTACCCATAAAAGCTTTAGCCATTAGGAGGGAAGGGAATGAGTGTACACTTTAAAGAGAAGAGTAGAGGATGGTGAAGAGAAGAGTAGAGGATGAAGGAGAGTAGAGGATGAAGGAGAGAAGATGAAGGAGTGAAGAGTAGAGGATAAAGGAGAGAAGAGGATGAAGGAGAGAAGCGTAGAGGATGAAGGAGAGACGAGTAGAGGATGAAGGAGAGTAGAGGATGAAGGAGAGAAGAGTAGAGGATTAAGGAGAGACGAGTAGAGGATGAAGGAGAGAAGAGTAGAGGATGAAGGAGAGAAGAGTAGAGGACGAAGGAGAGAAGAGTAGAGGATGAAGGAGAGAAGAGTAGAGGATGAAGGAGAGAAGAGTAGAGAATGAAGGAGAGAAGAGTAGAGGATGAAGGAGAGAAGAGTAGAGGATGAAGGAGAGAAGAGTAGAGGATGAAGAGGAGAAGTGTAGATGATGAAGGAGAGAAGAGTAGAGGATGAAGAAGAGAAGAGTAGATGATGAAGGAGAGAAGAGTAGAGGATGAAGGAGAGAAGAGTAGAGGATGAAGAAGAGAAGAGTAGATGATGAAGGACAGAAGAGTAGAGGGATGAAGGAGAGAAGAGTAGAGGATGAAGGAGAGAAGAGTAGAGGATGAAGAAGAGAAGAGTAGAGGATGAAGGAGAGAAGAGTAGAGGATGAAGAGGAGAAGAGTAGAGGACGAAGGAGAGAAGAGTAGAGGATGAAGGAGAGAAGAGTAGAGGATGAAGGAGAGAAGAGTAGAGGATGAAGAAGAGAAGAGTAGAGGACGAAGGAGAGAGTAGAGGACGAAGGAGAGAAGAGTAGAGGATGAAGGAAGGAAGAGAATGACAGTGGAGCGCGAAGTGAAACATCAGACCTCTCTGCCATTCATCTGAGCGGAAGAGCGAGCAGTGCCCCGAGCAGAGCGCCAGTCCTTCTTAATCAGTTGTGTGTGTGTGTGTGTGTGTGTGTGTGTGTGTGTGTGTGTGTGTGTGTGTGTGTGTGTGTGTGTGTGTGTGTGTGTGTGTGTGTGTGTGTGTGTGTGTGTGTGTGTGTGTGTGTGTGTGTGTGTGTGTGTGTGTGTGTGTGTGTGTGTGTGTGTGTGTTGAGGGCAGGGCTAGGCAGGAGCTGACTATGTGGTCAAGTGTAGCCGACACCCTATTGTGTCCCCACTGGTGTGGTGCAGGTTGATTAAAGCACAGGGGAGCAGCAGCATATGATATTACTTAATTCAGCTAGTATTTGTCATTGACACCGCTTCAGGTGTGGATATCACTGCAATAGCATCTTTTCCAGCTGGGTACCTGTACATCAAGCTGCCTCATGCTAGAGAAACAGTTTTGAATCGGACATGGCTACTGTATCACTCGTCATACACAGTGACAACCCAGGCTAACTACCCAAGACCCACCCACAGCTCCAGGCCCCAGCTACATACCCAGCTTCATACCCAGCTCCATACCCAGCTCCAGACCTAGCTCTAGTCCCAGCTCCAGACCCAGGTCCAATCCCAGCTCCAGACCCAGCTCTAGCCCCAGCTCTAGCCCCAGCTCCAGACCCAGCTCTAGCCCCAGCTCTAGCTCCAGACCCTAGCTACAGACCCAGCTCTAGTCCCAGCTCCAGACCCAGCTCCGACCCCAGCTACAGACCCCAGCTACAGACCCCAGCTCCAGACCTCAGCTCCAGCCCCAGCTCCAGACCTCAGCCCCAGATACAGGCCCCAGCTACAGACCTCAGCCCCAGCTACAGGCCCCAGCTACAGACCTCAGCCCCAGCTACAGGCCCCAGCTACAGACCTCAGCTCCAGCCCCAGCTACAGACCTCGGCCCCAGCTACAGACGTCAGCCCCAGTTACAGACCTCAGCTCCAGCCCCAGCTACAGACCTCAGCTCCAGCCCCAGCTACAGACCTCAGCTCCAGCCCCAGCTACAGACCTCAGCTCCAGCCCCAGCTACAGACCTCAGCTCCAGCCCCAGCTACAGACCTCAGCTCCAGCCCCAGCTCCAGACCTCAGCTCCAGCCCCAGCTACAGCCCCAGCTACAGACCCCAGCTACAGACCTCAGCTCCAGCCCCAGCTACAGACCTCAGCTCCAGCCCCAGCTCCAGCCCCAGCTCCAGACCTCAGCTCCAGACCCAGCTCCAGACCTCAGCTCCAGACCAGCTCCAGACCCAGCTCCAGACCCAGCTCCAGACCTCAGCTCCAGACCTCAGCTCCAGCCCCAGCTCCAGACCTCAGCTCCAGACCTCAGCTCCAGCCCCAGCTACAGACCTCAGCTCCAGCCCCAGCTACAGACCTCAGCTCCAGCCCCAGCTACAGACCTCAGCTCCAGCCCCAGCTACAGACCTCAGCTCCAGCCCCAGCTCCAGACAGCTCAGACCTCAGCCAGCCCCAGCTACAGACCTCAGCTACAGACCTCAGCTACAGACCCAGCTACAGACCTCAGCTACAGACCTCAGCTACAGACCTCAGCTCCAGACCCAGCTACAGACCTCAGCTCCAGCCCCAGCTACAGACCTCAGCTCCAGCCCCAGCTACAGACCTCAGCTCCAGCCCCAGCTACGACGAGGGACAGAGTTGACTACAGCTCAGCAGTAAAACTCATCCAACCTTCCGTTCCGTTCCAGTCCTCTGGTCTGGAGTCACAGGAATTTCCCTTGGTACATGCCAGGGCCTTGTGCTTCAACAACTCAGTCGGCAGGAGCAGGAATCCCAACCATCCCCTTATGTCAACTCTCAGCCTGCGTCCCACGTGGTACCCTATATAGTGCACTACTTTTGACCAGGGCCCATAGGGCTGTTAAAAAGTAGTACGCTATGTAGGGAAAAGGGTGTAATTTGGAACTGACTCCAACAACTGACTAACACGCTTAGTAATGGGAATGTTTCATTATTTCAATGCCACATACAGCAGAGCTATATTAACAGCTACATTTAAGGTTTGGTGGTGATCAGCTGAAACACATTGCAGGAAGGGTAGGCTATTTCTGTCACTGGGATTATTTGGTTTGGGAATAAAATAGATGTTGTTTCACCTCCCCGCAGGGTGTGAGTTTGAAGAAAGTCAATGAGGTGAAAAGGCTGTGAAATGAGATGGTTGGTGACAAGCGCTGGTGATGATTGTGACGCTGCAGAAACATGGTAAATTGGAGAAAGTAGGTTACTGTAGTGTATACTGATCAAGGACCAGTTTAGTTCCCCCTTCAGCATAGTTCACTATGGTAAAGTGGCAATAAAGGCTGACTCTGGAACTGACCTCACAGAGGCACTTTTAGTCAATGCAAACAACACGCAAATTGTGGGTAGACAGGAACAGGAAGAGGTTACAGCTACAAACCTCTACAGTGAGGAAATTCATGATCCAGTTTTCTGCACCAATCACAATGACAAGACAGCCTGGGCCTATCTTGAGACACAAGTGATGGCTCTTACCTCCTCCCATATCTCCAGGGGTGAAAGTAAGGCGGTCTGTTTCAGAACGGCATCCCAGCTAAATAAATTGCGGGGGTTACGCCGTACCGGTAAAACATGAGCCATTCACAATAATTCAAACAAAATGTGAAGAAAACTGTAGGCTATTAGATAACTTTTGAATATGTCAGAGGCATTGAAAAAACGAGGGAATGGACTTGAAAACTGGTGGTAAAGCCTGCGCTCCAAAATGCGATGTGGTTCGATGAGAACACCAAGGCAGAGACGAGTGGCCGACACCGAGGCGCACGCGGACTGCAGTGGACGCATAAAATCTGGCCTAATGACAATTCTGGCCTCATGGCCTGGTAAAGGAACCCTTTGAAGTGATTGTTAGACAATCCGATGAGGGTTGTGTTTATGCCACAGTAAAAGCTAATACATTTAAAAAAAAGTTAAATAACACATATTTATAACAAGGCCCACAGAGATCCTATTGAATGAATAGGGATTCTATATGGAAAACTATGACAAGCCCATACATTTTTTTAAGGACATAAAGGAGGTCCCGTACAAGAAAGAAATTAATTCTACTTCCACCCCTGCATATTTGACAAGATTGGACAGGTGAAACTCAGGATTCTCTAGCACGGTCTAACGATCTAGGCTGCATTGCGTCAGATCAGTGATTGCCTCATGGAAAGAGAGAATGAAAAGAAGGAGGGAAGAAAGAAAGAAAGAAAGAAAGAAAGAAAGAAAGAAAGAAAGAAAGAAGGGGTGTATTTCTCAGAGTTCTGCTTCCCGGTCTGTTTCTGTGCAGTGAAATGGAAGAAGGGGTGATGGACCACGACCTGCTAAAGCATGAAACTGTGCAGATGCAGCACGGTGACATCACTATGCACTGAAATATGAAATAGTCAACAAACCTCCCAAAACAACCGAGATCTTCTCTAGCCTTTGTAATAATCCGAGACAGGACGTCAAAGTGACAGAGTAAGGACACAGACGGGATATTTTAGAGAACAACTCATCTACACACTTAACCCGAAAAAGCACCTGACAAAAATACTGAAATGCACACCGTCAGAGCACACTCAAAGGCTTTAGTTCTAGATGAACAAAGCTCTAACGCTTTTTGAAAAGGATCATTAGAAAGCACCGTACTAAAGCCCAATGTGATGACGCTTTTACCAGTCCTGTCTCATGCACTGGCATCTCGGTATCAGTGTTTCTGCACTACGGTTATGATATGGTTATTGTATGGTAATGAAGTTACTATGATTCTTCTTTTTTAGATATATATTTTAAGGGATTTCCAGGTTTTATTGAACAGATAGCGAGAGAGAATGACCGTGGGGAAAGATAGAGAGAGGTTGTGTCAACGGATTTGAACCTATGCCGATATAGCCAGGGTCAGTGTGCTAGCTTAGCATGTAACAAACCTATGCCGATATAGCCAGGGTCAGTGTGCTAGCTTAGCATGTAACAAACCTATAGCAGGGTCAGTGTGATATAACAAACCTATGCCGATATAGCCAGGGTCAGTGTGCTAGCTTAGCATGTAACAAACCTATGCCGATATAGCCAGGGTCAGTGTGCTAGCTTAGCATGTAACAAACCTATGCCGATATAGCCAGGGTCAGTGTGCTAGCTTAGCATGTAACAAACCTATGCCGATATAGCCAGGGTCAGTGTGCTAGCTTAGCATGTAACATTGCCTCCCTCAACTTGCTTGTGACTGGGCTTGAACCAGGGTCCTCTACCTCCCTCTTTCTTTCTCTCAACTTGTCTCTGGATGTGTATGCAGGAAGCAAAAACGTCTCAACCAAGGCAAGTAGCACCATGCATGAGCAAAGAGCTACGCCAACACACGTAACCGCCCGCTTGACAACATGGGAACCGATTGAACTATACAAAAGGTCCCAAATGGATGGCTCCAACGGCGACATTTCTAGCTGGGAGGTTACGGTACGTTCCAAACTACTTTAACACCTGTTCCAGAAGTTGCAGCATTACCTCTAGTCCACACTGTGAACCTTCTATCGGCCAATGTTATGTTACTAGGACAGTGTAGTTCTGTACGAGCTGTATATGGCCATTGAGAAGGGGGTAGGGTAGATGTTTAAACACACACACATACCAATGAGCACATCAAGTGTCATATAGCATAAGAAACTGTAGTACAGCAGAGAGAGAGGGAATGAAAATATAGAAAGATAGAGAAAGAAAGATGCAGACAGTGGCCTCTAAACTACACACACACGCGCGCGCACACACACACACACACACACACACACACACACACACACACACACACACACACACACACACACACACACACACACACACACACACACACACACACACACACACACACACACACACACACACACACACACACACACACACACACACACACACACACACAAAGAGGGATCTTGAGAATGTGTTCATAATAAGCATGGATCGATGTTAGGTGTGTGCTTTCCTGGCCACTCTTTCTACTGCTCCATTACATGGGATTAATACCCACTCCCCTAAAACTCTCAAAAAAGAGGATTCTATAACAGCAAAATCGACCTCATCAATTGATAAGGACTGTAGAATATTGCTAAGACCACCGGCAATATTTGAATCGAAATCAAATGGTGAAGCCTTGCGCTGCGGGATGAAATACATCCAGACAGACAGTTTGTTTTTTAAAACTGTTTTTTCTTCTGTAAACCATGTCACCTGAATGACCAGTGGTGCATTTGATATGGTACTTCCCCCCTAAATACCACGACCTACTGAGACATACAGAGCTAGTAGTAGACCTACCATGTGCCTGAGGGGGAATGTACATAAAATATACATTGTTAGAGAATATCAAGAAGACTCTTCAGTAGAATGTGGACGAGCCTATATATATATATATATATATGATTGCTACGTGTCTGGGTAGACCAGGTAAACAAGACAAGACAACAACAAGATTGCGGGTTGGCAATGCATTATCATGCTCAGACACCTAAAACAATGCATGCCTCCTATGTCAACCACCTAAAGAGAATTTAAGAGCGTTTTTGGTAGTAAAATCACAAGTAAACACATACAGGGGGCGTCTTTATGCCTTCTGCAAACGGTGCTACTTTGTGTAAACACGGACCAAACAAGAAACCAACAGACAGACAGAAAAGCAACTATCTCCTCATACTCGAATGCTCCTACCTCGGCACACAGCTTGGCGAAGAGCGGTCCACTTCCCAGGTGGCGTAGAGGTTCATGTGGACCGGGCGATTCGAGGTGATCGTGACCGGTTTGGAGGGCTGCACGTGCGGGGAGGGGGCACCTCCAGTCCGCGGGAGCCCTCCTCGCTCCGACATCACGGAGGTATGTTAGCTAAAAAAGGGTTTCAAACGAACGGGTTTAATAGCCTGTCTTCTTTTCCCTCTGCCTCTTCGTTGCAAAACCTACGTTGTGCGTGAACAGTTTGGCTAGTGAATGCGTAAAAAAAATGTTCGTCCGTGCAATCGAAAGTTAAACCTTCTCCTCTATAGAATAACTATTATTTTGGTTGTACTAGATGGTAACATTACTGTCAATGTCCTGGCTTTCACAGCGAGCGAACCCTCTTTCTTTCTCTCAACTTGTCCCTGGATGTGTATGCAGGAAGCAAAAATTTCTCAACCAAGGCAAGTACCACAATGCATAAGCAAAGAGCTACGCCTCTTGTTAAAGACGTAGCCGAAGCGTCGATTCCTTTGCAGGAGAGAGAGAGGGGGGGTGGTGAGAGAGAGAGGGGGTGAGAGAGAGAGGGAGAAGGGGGTAAGAGAGAGAGGGAGAGGGGGTGAGAGAGAGAGAGAGGGAGAAGGGGGTAGAGAGAGAGAGGAGAGAGAAAGGGAGAAGGAGAGGGGGGTGAGAGAGAGAGAGAGAGGGGGTGAGAGAGAAAGAGGGGGTGAGAGAGATAGAGAGAGAGGGAGAGAGAAAGGGAGAGGGGGTGAGAGAGAGAGGGAGGTGAGAGAGGGGGTGAGCGAGAGAGAGGGGGGTGAGAGAGAAAGGGAGAGGGGGTGCGAGAGAGAGAGGGGGTGGGAGAGAGAGGGGGGTGGGAGAGAGAGAGGTGGGGGTGAGAGAGAGAGAGAGGGGGTGAGAGAGAGAGGGAGAGGGGGTGAGAGAGAGAGGGGTGAGAGAGAGAGGGGGAGTGAGAGAGAGGGGGAGTGTGAGAGAGGGGGAGTGTGAGAGAGAGGGGGAGTGTGAGAGAGAGGGGGGAAGTGAGGGAGAGAGAGAGAGGGAGGTGAGAGAGAGAGGGAGAGGGGGAGTGAGAGAGAGAGGGGGAGTGAGAGAGAGAGAGAGATATGAGAACATAATAATAACAGTGTAATAAGAAGCCCTCCCTCAACATTCTGCTTTTAAAAGGTTAGAAGTTGGTCCATTAAGAAATTATTAGCACTCAGGTAAAGCTATATATAAATGAATTGTATTTTGTTATCAGTCCAAAAAACTAAATTGATTAATCAATCAATGTGAATGTTTGTTTGTGTTTTTTTTTACTTATAGGGCACCTCTCTCCAAGCTCATGCATCGATTGCAACCATATGGATAACTTAAAAAATGTTGTCCTCAGAGGTGTGACTAGTGATGAATTCAAGGAATTTCTCCAGTATGACATGCTTAGAGGTATTCTATTTAGTTTTGAGATGTTTTAAAAGTACTCCATTCTAAAACAAATGAGTGGGGAAATTCCACCCCTAAAGGGATGGATGTTAATCAGCTCAGCCCAGGTTAGTACTAGCTTCTGATAGTATAGGCCAGCCGTTCATCCCAAATGTCACCCTATTTCCTACATAGTGCCCTACTTTTCGACAAAGCCCTATGGGCCCTGGTCAAAACTCGTGCACTAGCTTATGTAGGTGATAGGGTACCATTTAGGACGTAGACATTTGTGACTCACGGTCTTTCTCCATTATAGGCTCCACATACTATCGCGCCGTCAGTAAAGATGTTAGGATGCAAAACCGGTTAGGCCTACATGAGCTCAACTTCGTTGCGTCACACGACCTTGAGAAATGTTCACTGTGCACATGTTGACTAACTTCTTCCCCCCCCCCTTACACTACTAGGCTACTTCAGGTAGACTTAGGCCATGCCTATTACTGAGTTATTGAATGTTCATGGTGTCTATAATACAGGCTATGTCTATCGCGTCGGCACTAACCATGCGATTTGGGCACGTGCTGCGCTTTGATCTAGGCCCTATTGCAAAGGAGGGGTGGCGCCCATTTTAGGCTAGTCTGTCTACTGTCTGGTTAGAATATGAATCACTCAGGTGTTGTCATTTGATAATCAGACACACGCGATTTGAACCAGCTTGTAGTGGGATTTATTTTCATTAATTTCACTATGCGTAATTGTCATTTGCAATGAGCTTGTTCAGTGGTGTAGTGGAGGGTATAAGCAGGTATATATGCCATATATCCAATTATCTTTAAGTGGGCATTGCGTATACTCACATCGGAATCCTCACTGATACGAATCAAAGTAGTGGAGGTATACCCCGTATCAATTAATACGGCTGGTGGAACAGATCGGAATGTTTAACTTAAAATGTTGATAAACTATTATTTCTTCATATTTTAGGCGCATCAATGTACCAGCCATGTACACTCGGCAGTAGACCTATGCGTGAATGTCCCAAAATGTCCTTTGCGGGAAAACTGTTCTAAAATGAGCAACGGACACGAAATCGGTTTGATGAACAGATAGAAAAATCTGTTAGAAAGAAGCGGGAAATAAAGACACAACAAATATCATCGGTTGCTAATACGATTAGGATAATGCATTTGGCTGCTAGACAATGAAAGCATGTTGAAAGAAAACTAATAGAACAGGAGAACTCATGTGAGTAAGATAAAAAATCATTGCCTCCACGTCTCAATGGTGGGATTTTGGAGCAAGGTAAGACATGCCTCATAATATGAAATAAAACGTCCAGGTTTCAAACAATTACAGAACATGAAAAATATAACGATGCTAATGATAGGCCTAACCGTTTTCTGGTAGATGGAAAGGCTTGACTAAAAACCATCTCTATTAAATGTTAACTAGCTAGAAAGTAGCCTATGCCTACCTGTCAGAATGATATCATGATTATTCGCGTCAACCCATTGGCAATTTCTTTCGCAAACACAATCTCATGTGCCACAGAAACACCACTAACCAAGCAGTAGCGCTAGCTAGGTGCCCTTACGCTAGAATTAAAGGGTAACCACCCCCAAAAAATGTCTTAATTCAAAAGTGGTCTCCTGATGTGGTTTAAGCATTGTTATGGACTCTTAGAAAATACAAGTTTGTTATTTTTCTGTAAAAAAAAATAAAAGTAACTTTGAAAATCTGAAACCGGTGAATTTCTGACGCAGTTTATCTGTTTCAATAGTTGGTCTACTATTGGCCTACTGCACAGTGCAGCTTGGGTTGGCCTGACTGTAAGACCAATATAGGGTTGATCATGTTAGGTCATTCAGAGGGTATGTCACTGTTTCTCATTAAAAAAAATCACACAGTGCGCCTTTCCTCCTCCAGGCGGTCCGTTTAAAAACATTGAGGAAAAATGAGAGTATACCCCATTCCTCCAGGCACCACTACACCGCTCCGCTTGTTATCATGACGACATCAGTTTCAAGCTTTAATGTCACGTGCATAAGTACAGTGAAATGCCGTTCTTGCAAGATCTAAACCCAACAATGCAGTAATCAATATAACACTAAAAATAACATAAGGTAGAACAAAACTACACAAAATATATACAAATGAGAAATAATAAGAACAGGAGAAAGTCAGAAGCTATATCCAGGGTCAGTTCCAATACCATATTTACAATGTGCAGGGATACTGGAGTGATAGAGGGAGATATGTATAGCTGTAAGGTGACTAGGCATCAGGATATATGATAAACAGAGTACCAGCAGTGTAAATGATGAATGTATGTGAGCGTTTGTGTAGAGTCAGTATAAATGTGTGTGCGTGTTATGTGTGTGTTGGGGTGTGTGAGTGTGTATAGAGACAGTGCAGAAAATCGAATAAAATACAAGGGTCAACTCAGACAGTCCATGTAGTTATGTTAGCTATTTCGCAGTCTTATGACTTGGGGATAGAAGCTGTTCAGGAGCCTGTTGGTTTCAGACTTGATGCACTGGTACCGCCTGCCATGCAGAAGCAGATTGCCAATAAGTGGTAAGGAAACCTAATCAATGGTGCTGGGCGTGGGAAGGAGCTCACCGGAGTGGAGTACCGGCACAGAAAATGTTCTATTGCTTCAGCGCCTTTTCCTCTTATTGAATATAAGCTCAAAAGTATTGTGGAGCTCCTGCCCCTAAATGTAAATAGTACCACCACCTATTTCAGTCCAAGTCAAGCACTGGATCTATTCAAAGAGAGACTATAAATACAAAAGTATGTGGACAGCCCTTCAAATGAGTGGATTCAGGTTTCTATGGCCGAGCAGCCGCACACAAGCCTAAGATCACCATGCGCAATGCCAAGCGTTGGCTGGGGTGGTGTAAAGTGGAAACATGTTCGCTACCTGCCCGAATGTATTGTGCCAACTGTAAAGTTTGGTGGAGGAGGAATAATGGTCTGGGGCTGTTTTTCATGGTTCAGGCTAGTCTTAGTTCCAGTGAAGGGAAAGCTTAATGCTACAGCATACATTGACATTCTAGATGATTCTGTGCTTCCAACTTTGTGGCAACAGTTTGGGGAAGGCCCTTTCCAGTTTCAGCATGACAATGCCCCCGTGCACAAAGTCCATACAGAAATGGTTTGTTGAGATTGGTGTGAAAGAACTTGACTGGCGTGCACAGAGCCCTGACCTCAACCCCATCAAACACATTTGGGATGAATTAGAACCCCGACTGCGAGCCAGGCCTAATCGGCCAACATCAGTGCCCGACCTCAATAATGCTTGTGGCTGAATGGAAACAAGTCCCTGCAGCAATGTGCCAACATCTAGAGGAAAGCCTTCCCAGAAGAGTGGAGGCTGTTTTCCCAGAAGAGTGGAGGCTGTTATAGCAGCAAAGTGGGGAACAACTCCATTTTAATGCTTATGATTTTGAATGAGATGTTTGACAAGTGGGTGTCCACATACTTTTGGTCATGTAGTGTACGTGAGTGGGAGATAAGGACATGTTTCATAAACATATTAAATTTCTCCAGAGATGTTCAATCGGCTTCAAGTCCAGGCTCTGGCTGGGCCACTCAAGGACATTTAGAGACTTGTCCCTAAGCAACTCCTGCATTGTCCTGTTGGAAGGTGAGTCTGAGGTCCTAAGCGCTCTGGAGCAGGTTTTCATCAAGGATCTTTCTGTACTTTGCTCTGTTAGTCTTTCCCTCGATCCGGACTAGTCTCCCAGTCCCTGCTGCTGAAAAACATCCCTACAGCATGATGTTGCCACCACCACCATGCTTCACCGTATGGATGGTAATGGCCAATTGAATGCTTGGCATTCAGGCCAAAGACTTCAATCTTGGTTCCATCAGACCAGAGAATCTTGTTTGTCTTGAGAGTTCTGTAGGTACCTTTTGGCAAACTCCATGCGGGCGGTCATGTGCCTTTTACTGAGGGGTAGCTCCCATCTGCTGCAGAGATGGTTGTCTTTCTGGATGATTCTCCACAGAAGAACTCTGGAGCTCTGTCAGAGTGACCATCATGTTCTTGGTCACCTCCCTGACCAAGGCCCTTCTCCCCAGATTGCTGTTTATCCGGGCAGACAGCTCTAGGAAATCTCCTTCCATTTAAGAGTGATGGAGTCCGTGTTCTTGCGGACCTTTAATGCTGCAGAATTGTTTTTGTACCCATCCCCAGATCTGTGCCTCGTCACACTTCTGTCTCGGAGCTCTACGGACAATTCCTTCGACCTCATGGCTTGGTTTTTGCTCTGACATGCACTGTCAACTGTGGGACCTTATATAGACAGGTGTGTGTCTTTCCAAATCATGTCCAATCAATTGAATTTACCACAAGGGGACTCCAAATTATAGAAACATCTGGAAACAGGATGCACCTGAGCTCAATTTTGAGTCTCATAGCAAAGGGTTTGAATTCTTATGTAAATAATGTATTTCAGTTTTATTTTATAAATTTGACAACATTTGTAAAAACCTGTTTTCACTTTGTCATTATGGGGTATTGTGTATAGATCGATGAGGGAAAAAGTGAATTGAATACATTTTAGAATAAGGCTGTAACTTAACCAAATGTAGAAAAAGGGGTTCTGAATAGTTTCCGAATGCACTGCACATGGTGGTCATTTAGCAAATGCCTGTATTTCAAGTGGACTAGCCGATGTGGTCCTGTATGGTTGACTTGGTGGAGCATGGGCTGTACGATCCTTTCCCGGGACCACACATACGTCAAATGTATGCACACATGACTAAATCGCTTTGGATTATAGCGTCTGCTAAATGGCATATATTACGTAATACATAGTCATGTTTTTACAAAGTGGCTTCGAGGTTGTAATAGGCTACCATACGCTAGGATGACAAATCCTGGAATAGTGTTGCAGAAAGCCTGCCAGGCATTATGGTGCAGTGGAGCCTCATTGTGTGTGTACCAGTGACTGAGTCAGCATATGGTTACTGCTATCAGTTATTTAGGGCACAGTGAGTGTTTCCCAGACGTCAGGTGACTGTCACACTGGATCCTCCGTCAGCCCCTGGTGGATTAACCCAGAACTACACCTTGTTGTTATGTCAGCATAGCTGTGGCCTTGACTTGGTCAGGGGGTATACGAGGTTAGCTCATGGTTCGTCATGCTAGGTATGACTTCACACAGCCATGTATCTGCACCGTGTTAAAGCTTTAGATAATTTAAGTCATTACTATAGCCTTTCCCCCCTCACAATGTTACTTATTGGTGGGGGATGGGTGATTTCGGGTCACGTGGCCTAGGGAAAAACAATTAGCCCTCAAATGTATTAACCATTTGGATCCATAGATTTGATTGACATGGAGTCTTTTATTTACAAAAAGAGAAAAGCACAGCTACATGGAAAGTAGTCACACAGGACAGAATAGATGGGTTATATAAATTCTGCCTACAGTGGAGACCTGGCAACGGTTCTCCAGAACACCAGGGTTGGGCTCAATTCCATTTCAATTCCAGAAGTACAAACATTCCAATTCTCTTCAATTATGAAAATTGGAATTTGCTTTATTTTCCAAAATGGACTGGAATTGTAATGGAATTTGCCCCAGTCCAGCCAGACGCGTATTATCATTGTCATTAAGAGGAAAAGACAACT
The DNA here is from genome assembly GCF_021184085.1 of Oncorhynchus gorbuscha. Classification (NCBI taxonomy): domain Eukaryota; kingdom Metazoa; phylum Chordata; class Actinopteri; order Salmoniformes; family Salmonidae; genus Oncorhynchus; species Oncorhynchus gorbuscha. The sequence goes on from NC_060193.1 coordinate 15,479,738, forward strand.
GTATTAACGGATGGTTTTGTGTGGGTTCAAATCTGAGCTCGTCTTGTTCGGCCTGTCCTCTCTTCCCATTTCCTCCTGGTGTGTTATTGGTGGTCTAAAACTTAAACTCCTTGTATTTCTTGGCACCTCCTCGTGTGTCCTGAGGCTGGGCCTTCCTCTTCTTTTGCTGTGGGGTGGAGAGAGAAATGGAGAAGAAAAGTCTTAATATTGTCATACAAGGCTAACACTGTACAATCAAACCTTCTCCTCTTAGTGAAAGTGGCATATGACTCCAACCCCGTCACAACATGTTGCAGGGCTGAGAAAAAGGAAGAAGGGAGGAATGTGCACACTGCTTTCACTCTGAAAACCCTGCTATCCCAGGGCGGCCATATTCAGAAGCAGAGAGCACATTTCAACAAGAGAAAAAAAAGTAAGACTTTGCAATAATGGCTATTATGAAAGTGGATAAAAAAATAAATAGAACAAATCCTAAAAGTTTCAGATTACATTTGAATAGGATTAAATCACTCAACTAACAATGGCTAAAATCAGATCCTAATCTTCACATCTAGTGTTCATTTATTCTGCCACATATGGGACTGGAGAAAGAGCCTTTCCAACACAGTGCATACCATCATTCTCCTACCCTCATCTCGGCCCCAATTGGCAGAATACATTTCATGCTAATACTAAACTATAGCAATAATTAACCAGGATGACTCCTCGCATCCTTCTCATAAAGCATTGGAGAAGAAGGTCTGAGGGGAGGAACCACTGACTTTCTCCCACAATGTGTTTTGAGACGAGGAGACAGGACATGAAGATACAAGAACACACCACTCAGATTCACCCCGGGGCTTTCTAGCTCCTCATTACTGTGTGTATACAGACTAGCCTAGTACAAGTTACAGCTGGAAGAGCTTTCTCTGACTGTCATATCTGCTTTAGTCTGAGCACGAGTGTCCTGGAGGAGTAGAAATGTGATCAGGAAAGGGGGATGTGGTAAACAATTACAAGACCTAACAAATCATAAGGAGCCGGGTTGTATTCATTAGTGAACATTGTAGCCAAACTGTTTTGCACCATAGCTATATGTTTTGTACTGTAACAAATGGCCACTACAGTTACAGTGTCTCAGGGTCACCTTCTGTTTGGCGGCGTGCTCGGCCACCATGTCGCTGAAGTCCTCCTTCTCCACCTGGGCCTCCTGGTTCCTGACGTGCTCCTCGTACTTCTGGGTCATGGCCATGGGGTCCAGCTCCAGCTCCTCTGGGGCCAGAGCCACTTCTACCCCTTGGAACTCCTGGCCTCCGCCCGCCTTACGACCCGCCATGGCCTGAGGAGGAGGAGAGTCAGACGGGAGACAAAGAAGCTCATCTGAAACCGTTCCCTATTCCCTGTAGTGTACTGCTTTTGGCCTAAAGTGGGGAATAGGGGAGTTAGTGTGTATGTGGGTCATGTAGGTGTAGAGAAGTGTATGAGTGTACATCCATGAAGGTGTGTTTAAAGAGATGGCAATGAATCTTCTACTTCCCCAGAGTCAGATCAACTCATGGATACCATTTGTATGTCTCCGCGTGCGGTTTACAAGAAAGTTAGACGTAGTTTCGCGAGCCGATGGTAACTAGCGTTTGTGCAATGACTGGAAGTCTACCCGTCCAGCCTGCACACAGCTAGAGGCTATGTGTTTGAGTACCAGTGCGTACACGTATGTATGTGATTGTTAGTGAAATATGCTCTGCGTATGTATGAGTAAGGGACTAACTATGGGTTGTGTTTTTGGTACGAGTATTAACATGCCTACACCCCAGTGGTTGGGATGTGGTAGGTTTAGTAGTGATCTCTGATAGGGCGACTTTATCCAGACACAGTGTTTTTGCCATTGTCCTTACCCCCGATACGTCGTAGATGTGTGTGGATGCCATCATGGCTGCTCCTCCAGAGCCCGTTCTCCTCTCTGGGAGCACCGTGAACAGCTGAGGAGTCTCATTCCCTACACACACACACAGAGCTGCATGTTACAAACACTCACAATACAGTAAAACGACACACACTCACAAATTAAATATTAGTGAATAGTCACACAACCTATTCCTGGCAACACACACTCACCCGTCCATAGCCTCCTCAATCTTCTTCTTCCTCAGCTCAATGAGCTCTGGAGTCTCCATACCAGCAGGTACCGACGAGAAGCCTCCTGGAGTGATCAGACCACTGGAACACACACACACAGGCTCAGAGTTAATAAACCACTGATCACTGTATTCAAGACAACACACACAACCCACTACAAATGGCAACCGGTAATTTGTTCCACGTGACCAACGGCTTATTGATCCAACAGAAGAGAGAGCCTGGTTCGTTTCAAGTCCATGTCAACTTGATGTGTTTAAAACAGTCAGTTAATGACTCGTCTACCTGTCTGCCGGTGTGAAGAAGCCGGTTTCATCTGGCTTCTCCTCATCACTCTCGTCCTCCTCCTCTTCCTCGGAAGACTCCTCGTCTGAAGGCTCCAGCTCTCCCCATGGCGTACGATCCACCTCCTCCTCCTCCGCCTTAGCCTACACACAGACATGTAGACAATAGGACAATAGTTAACAGGCCATTGGCCCAAAGCAGACAGCTGGTGGGTCAGATATAGCAATGTGTGGCAGTGGGGGGTACGGTGGTGTTGTATGGTAAATTAAGGGTGTATGGTGTATATGAGGGGAATCGGGCAGGGGTGTGAGGAAGACCTCACCTGGAAGTCAACGGCGTTGGTCCCGAACACATCACCGTACAGAGGCTTTCCTGTCTCATCTACAGGAGGCTTCCCCCAACCACCAGCATGGTAACCGAACGAACAGCTCTGAGAGAGAGAGAGACAACAGGAGAGTGGGGGGGGTCAATAAAAGTCTCAGTGTAATAAGCTTCACAATACAGTATAAACACTTTTATTACATTGGAAAAAGTCTCCCGGGGACACAATACAGGGGGACACAAACTGTTAAAGCAGATGGGCTTGATTCGATCCGTAGCGCTGAAGATCTGCGATGTAGTGTGTTAATGTTTCAATGTTAAAAGTCTAGCGTGTGTTCTCTGGAACAACGGCTTCACATTTCTAGCGCAGCTCTTCAGGGCTACGGACTGAATGGAGCCCCGTGTCTGCGTTAAGGCAGGCTTACCTCGGGGATGGGCGAGTTGAGCCCGGGGATCTTGAGGTTGGGGTAGGAGGGAGGGGGGCCGTATCTCTGCATGGCGATCAGCCAGGGAGGGGGAACCTTGTGGGAGTTCTACACAGGAGGGGGGAAAACAACTTTAGCGACAAGACCATGGTGCTTCAGCAATATGAATGATTACAGTTCAATAAAAACAAAGCAGAATTATAAAGTCGTCCATCAGTAACATTAAAGGTGGTAGTGGGATCGTAGGCTTCCACAGCAGAGTGAATGTAGAAGTGGGATAATAAAAACATTGGGAAAATGATGACGCTGAAAAACTGACCGGTCCAACGGGCATGCCCAGAGCAATACGCAGCTCATCTGACAGGTCGCCTGGCTTCTTCTCCTTCAGCCTCGTCTCAAACTCCTTCCCCTGCAGCGAGGGAGAGCGAGAGAAACACAGATTGTAAGAATCAACATTTAATTCCTAGCAATAATTCACCAGAGCAGAGTACACCGACTACCATCTGTTGATTCAAGACCCAACAACAAGGAGGTATTGAGGGAAACCCAAACCAACCACCGATTACAGCCCTGATTATTCCATTCAAGGTCCAATCAATCAACAGGAAGTAGGAGTAGAGTTTCTGATGTTAGGTGCTGTATACAGTGGAGTCCTCCATTGAGCAGTCAGACATCCTTACCTCGTAGTAGAGGTCACCGTGGATGGAGAGTTTCGGCTTCATCTGCCACTTGAAGAAGGCGTCGTGGAGCTTCTGGTAGTCGATGTCGATCTTGCCCATCTTGGGACGCACCTTCTCCCTCATCTTGGTCTTCATGGTCTTGGCATCCTCCTGTAAGCAGAGTACCACGGCCTTCAGTGTGACTTCTGACAACGTGTTGCACTGCTCTATTTTATACAGCTGTTCATGGAACAAATATTTAACGGATGTGTGTTATTTATTGATGTTTTGTAATGAACTTGAAGTAAACGCTGCATGAAACAGAAAAATACACAGGCCATGTTTGTATACTTTAAAAGCGGTCATTCTCCTCATGCTAGCCAAAAACTAGGGAGATGAACATGGTGTTAACAGCTGGAACCCACCCACCTTTCCAGCTGGAACCACCAGCCAGTGCCTCCTTGTGCCTACTGTCTGGTGCTACTACCCCTCTATTGGACAGAATCATCTATCTTCTCCTGTAAAGCTTCTCTGGTACCCCTCTATTGGACAGAGCCATATACCTTCTCCTGTAAAGCTTCTCTCATCTCCTGGATGCCTGTCCTCTTGATGAACTCTGGCAGCTCGAAAGGGGGCTTCTCGATACCCCTCTTGCCCTGGAGGTACTTCCTCTTGAAGCACCAGTGTCGGGGGACGGGCACCGTGTTCCTGGTGGCCTTCAGGTGCACCAGCAGCTTGGGTTCCTGCGCCGTCACGTCGTGCATCTCCACCACGTCAGGACGCGCCACCAACTGGAGGAGGACGGGTCAAAATCAACATCGGACACAGATCTCTATCAATCTCCTTTTAAAACATCTCCGGTGACCACCCACACAAACTGAATCAGCTCATATAGACAAGCGTTCATGAGTAAAGTGTTAGGTACAGAACAACTTCTACACCGACTTCATCAATACACAGGAGCTAGAATTTCTAACTCTTAAAAAGCAGGTAAATGTATTACCTGTTTGAGTTCAGCCACAGTTAGTCTGTTCATTCTCCTCAGCTTCTTCTTAGACATCTTGGGAACATCTGGTCTGATCTCCTGTACACACACACACATGAGGAATGACCACGAGGATAACTTCCAAGGTCAACACTTCAAGAGAGAGAGCACTGGAAGATGACACTCTTTCTGTGTCCCAATCGTTCACCTTTCCTCCACAAAGGGAAGTCAACAAGTGCACACTACTGAGGGCATTAGGGTAGAGAATTGGGACGACTCAGCATATAAACACTCCTGTTTGAGAAGTATTTTTTCATCCAAGCTCAGGAATGGAGAGAATGTAGAGGAGAGATGAATACTAACGTCGTCACTGTCGTCGCTGTCTTTCTTTTCCTCCTCAAATCCCTTCTTCCTCATTAGAGCAGGAGCCGGCTCCTTCTCCGGTTCCTTCTCCTTCTCCTTCTTCACGTCATCAGTCAGCTGAGAGAGGGATGGACAAACACAGTTCATTAGAACTGTTAGCAAAAGACTAAACGCGCAAACAGATTCCATCCTTAAATCAACACAACATAATTATTCACTTTTCATGCTTGTTCAGAGGTTCTTGAAACTACTGCGCTGAGAACTGGTGGGTACATTGAACCTGATGTGATTTTACTTTAATTCTCGGGCCATTAAAACACTAAATATGAACAATAACACTGGACACATCTCTAGGATGTTTTGAAAGATGTTTCATAAAGAACCATAAAGCCAATATCTAAAATGGAGGCCCTCACCTTGAAGGCCTCAAAGATCCTCTTGAAGAAGATGAAGTTAGGATCGTAGATCTCCGGTTCCTCTGTAATATACTCGATCTCCACCTCAGGCTCTTTCTCCTTCTCTCCATCCTCCTCTTTCTTCTCCTCCGCGTGCTCCCTCTTCTCCTGCTCACGCCTCTTCTTGTTTTTCTTCTTACGGTTCCTGCGCTTACGATTTTTCTGAGAAGGGGAGAATGCAAGAGGGAGAATGAAAATGCTAATAACTGAAACTAGGGCTGGGCGGTATACCGTATTTTAGGGTCCTTACTTTACCTTCTATACCGGTATTTGAATGTTTGGTTTGTTAAATGTGATATGCCTTGTGTGACGTCCATTTTTATAGTTTACTTCGCTACCCGAGTCATCCCTCTCCACTCTCTCTCCGTGCCACTTTCCACACAGACCCAGTCCCACTCCATCATTCAAGGAGCACATTTGATGTTCCTCAACCTGTGTTCAGTCTGCATGGTCAATGCAGCAAATGTAACAATGTTGACGACAACAATGCTGTTTTCACTTTACTTCTTAATATAAAACCACCAGTGTTCTATAATGACACTATTATTTTGTGTTTCTTACATCAGCAAACAGCTAGTTTGTATTTTTTTAGCAGGTTGCCCTAAATCTTGTGAGACACTAATTGTTAGCCACTAATGATAAAAGCTAGCTAGCTAACAATTGTACCGAGTCAGAGCAAACGTAGCTAGCTAACAAATGTACCGAGTCAGAGCAAACGTAGCTAGCTAATACAGCCTGATAATACCAGTGATGGTGTAGACCTAAATCAACATGCTGTTTGTGCAACAGTATCTTCTAAATCAAAGAGGAATATGCAAAGCAAGAATATGTTAGCTATATCAAGTAGCTAAGAAAAAAACATGCAATTTGCACACTTATCAACAATTTAGTTCCTAAGCTGTCACAATAACTCCTCCCTGACATTTTTATAAATTGTCATCTCAAACAACTGTATTCAAAGTGCCCACTATTATATGCTAACTATAGAATAGTCATTATATTCCCATGAGTTTTGCTCTAAATCACAAGTCCAATCGCAATTGCAACATTTGGTTAAAAATAAGAATAAGTCCTAGATTATTTGCCCATATCGTGCAGCTCTACATGGCAGTGTGGAAATCTCAACTGAGCAGTGGTGTAAAGTACTTAAGTAGTACTTTTAAGTATTTGTACTTTTTTTGGTATCTTTACTATTTTTTACAACTTTTACTTCACTACATTCTTAAAGAAAATACTGTACATTTTCCCTGCCACCTAAAAGTACTCGTTACATTTTAAATGCTTAGCAGGACGGAAAATGGTCTAATTCACACACTTGACAAGAGAACATCCCTGGTCATCCTTACTGCCTCTGATCTGGCGGACTCACTAAACACAAATACTTTGTTTGTAAATCATGTCTGAGTGTTGGAGTGTGCCACTGGCTATCCGTCAACTTAAAAAGAAAGAAAATGGTACAATCTGGTTTTCTTAATATAAGGAATTTGAAATTGTTTATACTTTTACTTTTGACTTTTTATAAATTACATTTACTTTGATACTTAAGTATATTTAAAACCAAATACTTTTATTCAAGTAGTATTTTACTGGGTGACTCACTAACTTGAGTAAAAGTAAAGATACGTTAATAGAAAATTACTCAAGTATGACAACTGGGTACTTTTTCCACCAATATGACTGCAGGAAATGCAGAAATCATAAAAGTGCTGAAATGTGTACTGGTTGAAGTTGAATTGAACAATATAAAACAATCAGAGTGAATAAAGACTCATTGAAATCACTTAGAAGATATACGTGTTGCCACCCTGGGAACGCTCACTACTCATAAAGCACCCTGGGATCGCCCACTACTCATAAAGCACCCTGGGATCGCCCACTACTCATAAAGCACCCCGGGATCACTCACTACTCATAAAGCACCCCGGGATCGCTCACTACTCATAAAGCACCCTGGGATCGCTCACTACTCATAAAGCACCCTGGGATCGCTCACTACTCATAAAGCACCCTGGGATCGCTCACTACTCATAAAGCACCCTGGGATCGCCCACTACTCATAAAGCACCCTGGGATCGCCCACTACTCATAAAGCACCCTGGGATCGCCCACTACTCATAAAGCACCCTGGGATCACTCACTACTCATAAAGCACCCTGGGATCGCCCACTACTCATAAAGCACCCTGGGATCGCTCACTACTCATAAAGCACCCTGGGATCGCTCACTACTCATAAAGCACCCTGGGATCGCTCACTACTCATAAAGCACCCTGGGATCGCTCACTACTCATAAAGCCCCCTGGGATCGCTCACTACTCATAAAGCACCCTGGGATCGCTCACTACTCATAAAGCAAATGTACAACTTTTATTATTCAAAAACTAAAAATACCATCAAATATATATATTTTTTTAAATCCCGTAATATAATATTTTGGCCACATCGCCCAGCGCTAACTGACACCGTTTCCTACTCCTCATGCCTCTAAGAGCTTATGTAGATTGAAACAGAAGCTTCCCTATCAAGCAGGTTATCAATACGAGTCATGCCAACTTGACCCTCTGAGCTTCAGGAGTAACAGGATGAATCTCAACAGTCTTTTCTTGACTCTTCATGGCCTCTCCCCTCGCACCCTTCTCAAAACACATTGGAGGAAAATATCCAAGGTTCCTCCCCTTGGACATTATCCTCCGATACATTTTGAGGAGGCGAGAGGACACGAGCAATCAAGGAAACACAATTGAGTTTCAACCAAAAAGGGTGGGATGAGGGGAATTAATAGAACACTCACGTCTTTCTTAGAGAGAGAACCGTCGTCCTCTTCAGTCTCAGACAGGACGGCAGCGGAAGAGTTGTTCATCTCCATCTCTGGGCTCTCCTCCTCCTCCTCTTCTGGAAAATAGAAAACACAGAGAACATTCACTGGTCAGGTCAAGGTCCAACAGGGCTCTTAACCCAGGACAATATTACTAAGACTGCAGTAGTTCCATTGGGATGATATCAGGCACTCTCGGTGCATTTATTCACAAAGCGTCTTAAAGTATGAGTTCTGATCTATTAATTATGATCCTAAAAAGCTAAACTGATCCTACTACAAATACAGGCCATGATTCATTCCTCCAGTGTGTAGTTCCAGGTTCTGACCTGTGGGGGTGGCGCCGAGCTGCTCCTGTCTGATCTCCTTCAGTTGAAGAATCTTCTCCAGAGCCTGGGGAATCTTAGGACCGACACCCACATCCTCTCCCTGCCACACCTGCCACACACAACACCAGGAATACAGAGATTAGACGGATGCAATTGTATTCTGCCATGGCTTATCCTGTGTTATTATGCCGTCTGAGTGACTCAAAGACGATAACAAAATCAATGGGGGCCCCATGCCATGACATTTTTGGAATTTTAGATTCTCCCTAACGGCCAAATTTTTATTTTGGTGATTGTTAATTTTCAAAGACGATCGCGTTTAAAAATATATAGCTCCATTATCTTTTCGACATACATTATATCTGGTTTTAGTTGTTTAAATGTACACTGAAAAAATAACCACCGTGAAAATAATTTTCTAACAACAACAAAAATAATATTTGATTATATCTTTTGGAGTGCGGCAACGATTAAGCAGCGGCGGGGGAAACACTGTGGTTCGTACCTCTCTGGCGTCCTCTCCAGGTGGAGGGGGAACTCTCTGTCTCTGGCTATGCATCATGGACATTCCAGGAGGAGGTGGGTTCATTCCACCAGGATTCATTCCAGGAGGGGGGGGATTCATTCCAGGGGGAGGGGGTTCATTCCACCAGGGTTCACACCTACAACAACACCCAGATCTCAACTGACACCAATGTACCAGGTGTGTGTCACCGTCAACACAACAGCTTTACAGACTTAACAGCCTTCACACCGTTCTTAAAAATAGAAAGGAATGCATTGGATATGTTTAGATTGGGATAGTGACTGTGTTAAGCCAATATGGGTGACTATGTGTGAGTATATGCGGTCTACAAAGTGTGCGCTGTAGACAAATCAATCCCCCTTGAGAGACAAAGTTGTATTGGAAGTTAGGATTGACATTTTAGTGTTGATGGCAGGCCAGGGACTGACCTCTCATCATGGGGGGCATCATGCCAGGTGGTCGTGACCCTGGGTCAGACATCCTGGGCCCTGGTCCTCCATGCTGCCTCTTAGCCAGCTCCTGCTGCCTCTCATGTTCCAGCATCACCGCCGCCTGACAGAGAGGAGACATGGAGTGAGGAGAGAGGAGACATGGAGGAAGGAGAGGAGACATGGAGGGAGGAGAAAGAGGAGAGAGATATGTTTCAATTTCCAGGCAAGGTAAAGCAGCTGTATGATAACTTTGGGATTGGTTGTGACAACACTACTGACAAATCATTTAAATGGGAGAAAGACATGAAAATCAGTCTCCTCCAGGTCCTACCCTTTTCTGCTGCTCCAGAAGTTCCTGCTCCTTCATGTGCTCTTCCATAGCACGGGACTCCCCCTGAAATATATACACACAAAATGGTAAATCTAGACCAGAACTCCTCTTCCTTCCCATTGCAATAGAAGGCAGACTACATTACAACTAAGGCCTGGAGTATTTCCTTACTCAGGTAAAACCCAGGGCACAATGTGGGACCATGTTTGGGGGTCTGAGGCCATACACTTGTGGCAGGTAGCCTAGCGGTTAGAGCGTTGGGCCAGTAGCCGAGAGGTCGCTGGTTTGAATACCTGAGCTGACAAGGTGAAAAATCTGTCGGTGTGCCTTAGAGCAAGGCACTTAAAACTAATTTGCTCCAGGGGCGCGGTACTATGGCCGACCATGTAAAACAACACATTTCACTGCACCTATGGGGTGTATATGACAATTCACCATCCTACTCGAGTCTAGGATCAGGTCTTATCTGTCCATACACTCTTCAAATTTTATAATCTACAAGACTGATCCTAGACCAGCACGGCTACTCCAAGAGGCTTACTGAATGCAGGCCAAGATCGTACCTGCTGCTTGGCCCTCTCCTCGTGCTGCATCATCATGGCAGCCCTCTGCTGCACCATCTTCAGCTGGTCCTCCTGGGAGAGGCCGGGGGGCATGCCTGGAGGCTCCATGCCCATACGCATCCCTGGTGGTGGGGGTCCACCTGCCATCATGCTCATCGCCTGGAGCATACCCATTCCAGGAGGCATGGGGGGCATGGGCATCGGGGGCATGGGGGGGATTCCTGGCATCTGGGGGGAGGAAGGAAAGAAAGCTGGTGAAGTTGTTTTCGATTACAGTAAGTGTTTTTTCCTGGACCATGTGAGAACCAGGAAAACGTATTCCTGGTCAGATCACACAGTCAAGGTAAAACTCCTGGTCCTGTTCATGACAGATTGATGAACTACTACAGAGTTTATAGCTAAATAATCTCAGTGATGAAATGTAAGAATGAGATTCGATTAGACTGTCTAAAAACCTTATAGGGTCGGTTGGTGCTGACCTGCGGGGTCATAGGTTTATCATCACTCCCTAGGTTGGGTTTGCTGAGCATCATTCCAGTCTGAGTGGGGGGAAACACAAGATACACACCGATCAATGGATCATATTGACAGATGAAGTACACTCCACTCACCCTCTCACACATGCACTAACACACGTGAACACATACACATACAACTGACCTGCATCATGTATCCCTTAAGCCTGTCCAGCATCTCCTCTCTGGGACCTGAGGAAGGAGGGAAATAATAACTGTAAACCAACAATGAACACTATAACTAACATAGGACAACAACCAACAATGATTTAATTACAAATGAAATACGTTTAAATTCAACTTAGTCGTTCACGCACGGATGCTGACAACGACTCGTGCGCGACTATCAAGTATCACTTTAGATTATCAGTTATTAAACACCCGAGTGATTAGCTGTTAGCTATCAATCAAATTGACTAGTTCGCTAGCTAACGAATAGACATTCGTAAGCAAAATTATCTTCGCAGAGGTGGTGAACAAACTTGTAATATAGTAATTGTGTAGGTAACGAGCTGATCATTTACACTCTCATTTAATTCCACGAAGGCCTGCTATGTAGCTAGCTAACTTGCCGCGGAACTCTGGATAACCTGTTAGCAACAAGCTATAGTAGCTAGCAGGCTAGCTACACACAATGCACGCATTCGTCCCAGCCGAAGCCTGCTGCTCCGACTTCGGCTTCTTACCCATGTTGGGTGCGCCTAGCTCGCCTAGCTTGGCTTGAAGCTCTGGGTTGGTCCATGTATTGAGGGCCGCCACAGAGCTCCCCAAGTCGGAGGGGATAGGTTCGGTCCCCGGCGGTCCGTCAGATGCCATCTCGAAATTCTACCGATCAATGGCTCCCTACAAAAACAACAGAAACGACTGCAACTAGAACCAGACGAATCTCGAAAGGCACGATGGGAAATTTCATTATACCGGAATAAGCAGTTGGAGAAATCTGGGTATTGTAGTCAGTGGTAAGAGGAATAACTGCGTTTCCAAATTGCAACCACTAGATGATAGCAGAGACATGAATTTGGAGAGTTTTTGGCAATGCAGTTTCTGCAATATGATGCATTAATACGACACTACAACATTCTATGGCAGCCATGTTGGCTCCACGTTAACATTATGTGGGGAATATAGTTACAACGCTATGTAACTGATCGTCTGGAAAGACCTCAAAATCAGGCGGTGTGAAAAGAAGGCCGAGACAATCATTAAGACTCCAGCCACTCAAGCCATAGACTGTTCTCTTTGCTTCCGCATGGCAAGCGATACCAGTGCATAAAGTCTGACACCAACAGGCTCATGAACAGCTTCTATCCCCAAGCCATAAGACTGCTAAATAGCTAACTAAATAGCTAACAGAACGCCTACACAGACTATCTGAGTTGACCTTTGTATGTCATTCTTATTTTTGCACTGTTTCTATGCACACTCACAGGACCCTACACACTCACAGGGCCCTACACACTCACAGGGCCCTACACACTCACAGGGCCCTACACACTCACAGGGCCCCCCTACACACTCACAGGGCCCTACACACTCACACACACCAATACTCCAAAACACACACAAACACTCACTTCATAATTTGCTCTCACACACATAATATACACATACATTTATACTGCCTCTACACACACGCACACCAACTCACATACAGTACATTCATCATATACGCTGATGGTATTCTGTTTATCATTTATCCTGATGCCTAGTGACCTTACCCCTATACATACGCTATATATACAAAAGTATGTGGGCACCCCATCAAATTAGTGGATTCGGCTATTTCAGTCACAGCTGTTATTGACACGTGTATAAAATTGAGCACACAGCCATGCAATCTTCATATACAAACATTGGCAGTAGAATGGCCTTACTGAAGAGCTCAGTGACATTCATTGTGGCACCGTCATAGGATGCCACCTTTCCAACAAGTCAGTTCGTCAAAGTTCTGCCCTGCTAGATCTGCCCCAGTCAACTGTAAGTTCTGTTAATGTGAAGTGGAGACATCTAGGAGCAAAAATGGCCCTAGTCCTCGCAGCAATGTTCCAATGTCTAGTGGAAAGCCTCCCCAGAAGAGTGGAGGCTGTTATAGCAGCAAAGGGGGGACCAACTTCATTTTAATGCTCATAATTTTTTTAGGAGATGTTCGACGAGCCGGTGTCCATATACTTTTGGTAATGTACTGTACCTCTAGCTTCCATCACTCCAGTATCACTGCACATTGTAAATATGGTACAACAAAACAACGTATTACTACATTTCTCGTGTTCCTCTTATTTTTAATTCTTGTGTTTTTGTTCTACCCTATGTTCTTTTTAGTATTACATTGTTATTGATTACTGCATTGTTGGGTTTAAAGCTTGCAAGAAAGGCATTTCACTGTACTTGTGCAAATGACATTAAAACTTCAAACTGAAACTAAACTCTCTAAATACTGTATATGGCTCTGGGAAGCAACATCTACAAAAAAGTACGATCTTTGCCAAATTGACATGCCAAGGTGAAGTAAAAAGGTTCAATGAATATTATAACAAATAGCCAGGTGCCGTAGCATAAAGTTTAAAAACCATGGCAATATCCCTGTGCAAAAACAAAGTGCGAACAAATTAAATGTGAGTAAAGCCATTTAGAATTGTATGAGTGTGGGCAAACTATTAAGTGAAAATGATTATTATCGCAAAGCACATTTATAGTGGATTATAAACATGGTTTACAGTAACATAAAGTGTGTTTCAGGTGTAGAAGCCGAGCGCCAATTCTTGCTTGTACTCGTTCAATGAGTCATTGTCAGCTTTCTTCCTGGGGGAGAAGTGGTAGGGCGTTTCTGAACCGAATATGCAGCTGTGAACTGAGCTGTGGATGGAACGGAATTGAACATGTAAGGGAGAGAACAGAGAAAACAAAACAACGTATCGAATCTCAAAATAACCACCAAAAGGTAGGATATGCTTTAAAAACAGAACTCCACGCTACTGTACAAATTAGGGCGATTACTAGTTTAGTACGAAGAAGGGCGACAGTCATTGGGCACATCTGTTTCAGTTTTCTGGCTCGCAATCAGTTTGCGAACATGAACAGATGTTTGAAACATCTTGGAGCAGTGTTGAAACAATGTAGGCTAACAGTGTTTGCACGTCATGCCACCTTTTCTGTCCCAGCGATTTCATGGGTGTTACTTTTATATTTCAGACTGATCAATTATATTCGTTTGTTCTGAAGGCAAAGGGTGTTACAAGTTAACCGTGGCATATTTCGATACAATTAACTTGTTATTAACAAATAACCCTCCCTAGCCTTTGTACTGTCCTATCAGATATTCCACAAAAATACTAGCCTACTATGGTCGGACGTGTCTCTTG
>NC_060193.1:15499213-15509213 GCF_021184085.1 Oncorhynchus gorbuscha
ATATCTATTTATAATCTAGACCTACACACCCATTACAACATTATCACTGGCCCACACACACTTCTGGAACGTGTCGTGTCAGTGTGACCATTTTGTTTACCCAGGAGAAAAGACACTTGAGATGTTTAGTTACAGTGAGCGAGTAGGGAGCACAGTAGATGGTGAAATGTGAGCTCCCTGCTATTTGGAAAGGCATGCAGAATTACTCTTGCATTGGTTCTAATGCTTTAACACAAACAATGGTGTTATTATAGATTAATAACGTATTAACCTATACCCTCGCTCTCAATTCATTTTTCAATTTAAGGGGCGTTTATTGGCTTGGGAAACATATGTTAACATTGCCAAAGGAAGTGAAATAGATAATAAACAAAAGTGAAGAAAAAAAAAATAACAGTAAACATTACACTCACAAAAGTTCCAAAAGAATAAAGTAATTTCAAATGTCATATTATGTCTATATACAGTGTTGTAATGATGTGCAAATAGTTAAAGTTCAAAAGGGAAAATAAATAAACATAAATATAGGTTGTATTTACTAGAGGTTGACCGATTAATCGGAATGGCCGATTAATTAGGGCCGATTTCAAGTTCATGACAATCGGTAATCGTCATTTTTGGACACCGATTTTGGCCGATTACATTGCACTCCACGAGGAGACTGCGTGGCAGGCTGACTACCTGTTATGCGAGTGCAGCAAGGAGCCAAGGTAAGGCGCTAGCTAGCATTGAACTTATCATATAAAACACAATCAATCTTAACATAATCACGAGTTAACTACACAGGGTTGATGATATTACTAGTTTATCTAGCTTGTCCTGCATTGCATATAATCGATGCTGTGCCTGTTAATTTATCATTCAATCACAGCCTACTTTGCCAAATGGGTGATTTAACAAGCGCATTCGCGAAAAAAGCAATGTCGTTGCACCAATGTGTACCTAATCATAAACATCAATGCCTTTCTTAAAATCAATACACAAGTATATATTTTCAAACCTGCATATATAGTTAATATTGCCTGCTAACATTCATTTCTTTTAACTAGGAAAATTGTGTCACTTCTCTTGCGTTCTGTGCAAGCAGAGTCAAGGTATATGCAGCAGTTTGGGCCGCCTGGCTCGTTGCGAACTGTGTGAAGACCATTTCTTCCTAACAAAGACCGTAATTAATTTACCAGAATTGTACATAATTATATGACATAACATTGAAGGTTGTGCAATGTAACAGCAATATTTAGACTTAGGGATGCCACCCGTTAGATAAAATACAGAACGGTTCCGTATTTCACTGAAAGAATAAACGTTTTGTTTTTGAAATGATAGTTTCCGGTTTTGACCATATTAATGACATATGGCTCGTATTTCTGTGTGTTATTATATTATAATTAAGACTATGATTTGATAGAGCAGTCTGACTGAGCGATGGTAGGCAGCAGCAGGCTCATAAGCATTCATTCAAACAGCACTTTCCTGCTGTAATGGTCTGGGTGTAGCTGGTGCAGAGGAGTCAGGACAGCAAAGATGTGTAACAAAACTAACTTTACTCAAATATTCCAATAACATGTCGTAATACCGAGCCCACAATAACGGGCCGAACATATGTAAAACAATCACGCACAAAAACCATGGGGAAAACAGAGGGTTACATAATGAACATGTAATTGGGGAATTGAAACCAGGTGTGTAAAACAAAGACAAAACAAATGGAAAATGAAAAGTGGATCGGCAATGGCTAGAAGGCCGGTGACGTCGACCGCCGAACGCTACCTGAACAAGGAGAGGAACCGACTTCGGCGGAAGTCGTGACACCTGCATTTGCCAGCAGCTCTTCACTGTGCTTCAAGCATTGCACTGTTTATGACTTCAAGCCTATCAACTTCCGAGATTAGGCTGGCAATACTAAAGTACCTATTAGAACATCCAATAGTCAAAGGTATATGAAATACAAATGGTATAGAGAGAAATAGTCCTATAATAACTACAACCTAAAACTTCTTACCTGGGAATATTGAAGAACTACCAACTTTCATATGTTCTCATGTTCTGAGCAAGGAACTTAAACTTTTTTACATGGCACATATTGCACTTCTACTTTCTTCTCCAACACTTTGCTTTTGCAGTATTTAAACCAAATTGAACGTTTCATTATTTATTTGAGACTACATTTATTTTATTGATGTATTATATTAAGTTAAAATAAATGTTCATTCAGTATTTGTCACGTTCTGACCTTAGTTCTTTTGTTATGTCTTTGTTTAGTATGGTCAGGGCGTGAGTTGGGTGGGTTGTCTATGTTAGTTTTTCTATGATTTGGGATTTCTGTGTTTGGCCTGGTATGGTTCTCAATCAGAGGCAGCTGTCAATCGTTGTCCCTGATTGAGAACCATACTTCGGTAGCCTGGTTTCACTGTTGGGTTGTGGGTGATTATTTTCTGTGTCAGTGTTTGTGCCACACGGGACTGTTTTGTTTGTTTCGGTATTTCACGTTGTTATATTGTAGTTTAGTGTTCATGTAAATAAAGTATCGTTATGGACACTTACGACGCTGCACATTGGTCCAATCTCTCCTACTCCTACTCCTCAATCGTTACAGTATTGTTGTAATTATCATTATTACAAATATATATATATATATATATATATATATATATATATATATATATATATATATATATATATATATATATATATATATATATTCAAATCGGCCGAATAATCGGTATCGGCTTTTTTTGGTCCTCCTATAATCAGTATCGGCGTTGAAAAATCATAATCGGTCAACCTAGTATTTACAATGGTGTTTGTTCTTCACTGGCAACAGGTTGCCATAATATATAATAATAATAATTTCATTTGTGCTTTTATCCAAAGCAACAGGTTGTGCATACATCTTGGTCCCATCTTGCTGCTGTGATGGCACTGTGGTATTTCACCCAATAGATATGGGAGTTTATCAAAATGGAGTTTGTTTTCGAATTCTTTGTGGATCTGTGTAATCTGAGGGAAATATGTGTCTTTAATATGGCCATAGATTTAGCAGGAAGTTAGGAAGTGCAGCTCAGTTTCCAACTAATTTTGTGGGCAGTGTGGACATAGCCTGTCTTCTCTTGAGAGCCAGGTCTGCTTACGGCGGCCTTTCTCAATAGCAAGGCTATGTTCACTGAGTCTACATAGTCAAAGCTTTCCTTAAGTTTGTGTTAGTCACAGTGGTCAAGCATTCTGCCACCGTGTACTCTCTGTTTAGGGCCAAATAGCATTGTAATTTGCTAAATGTTTTAGCAATTTTTTTGCGTCAAGTAATTATCCTTTTGTTTTCTCATGATTTGGTTGGGTCTAATTGTGTTGTTGTCCTGGGGCTCTGTGGGGTCTGTTTGTGTTTGTCAACAGAGTCACAGGACCAGCTTGCTTAGGGGACTCTTCTCCAGGTTCATCTCTCTGTAGGTGATATCTTTGTTATGGAAGGTTTGGGAATTGCTTCCTTTTAGGTGGTTGTAGAATTTAACGTCTCTTGTCTGGATTTTCGGTATCGGCCTAATTCTGCTCTGCTCATTATTTGGTGTTTTACATGGGACACGGGCGACGTGGTAAGTTTGGACGCAGGTGCAGAGAAGAGACCAGATTAGGAATCAGTGGTTAAGGATCAACATAATACTTCACTGAGAACCGGTAGCTTCAGGGTCACAGTACACTTGAATAAAACAACAAACACTAAGTCTCAAAAACTCACCCAGGAAACAACCGCAAACAGTTAACAATTCTAGCTTCAGTAAACAACAACACACCTATTTAACAGGGAAATCATAACGAGTAAATAGGACACACCTGGGTGTTGTTCATGTCTCTAGGACGGTCTCTGCCGCCCTCTGGTAACAGGTGGAACCATGACAGAGTCTCAATATGGTGTTTGTCCCATTTAGTGTATTCTTGGTTGGTAAGCGGACCCAAGACCTCACAACCATAAAGGGCGTTCACTCTCTCTCTCTCTCTTCCTCTGTCATTCTCTCTCTTTGTGTTATCTCCTATGTAATACAGATGTCTGTAGCGCTATGTTGTTGTAGCGCCACGTTGTTGTTTCATCCATTTTTTATCTCAGTTTTAGGCTACTTCAGTGGCAATACGGACAAAGTGGTAGTAACATCCTACAGTACAATAAGAAACATCATGTATTTCACTGGAACAGCAGTAGGGTTGATGTAGGTATGATGAGTCTGGACTTGCAGACTACTAATCTGTCATTTCATGTCAGTGAAACTATTTGCAGTGAGGCGCAAACAGAAATATTCTACATGTGAGGAACTCTGAATATTCAAATAAGTTGAAACCCTTCTTGTTGAGAAGACTCCTTCCTACTGACTATATGCACAACTCTGACCAGAAGAATGTTTGAGTCAGTCAACAGCAGAACAGGCCATATGTGATGGGTGTGGCTCAGTGTAGTAGGTGGAAGCTGTGACTGGGTTCTCCTGTCACTCTCTGAACCAATGAGAAGCAGACAAAGCTCAGGGTTTGTTTTGACTGACAGTTGAGGGGTAGAACAGGAAGAGAACTCATTGTAGATAACAGTCAGCCAGTGTGAGTGAGTGAAAGTTGAGAGACCGAAAAAGGAAGAGAGAGATGTTAAACAAACTAAACATTTGAAAGTGAGACAACTTTTAAAATAGATAAGAAGTAGTTGTTTTCTCTCTCTCTCCCTCTCCCTCTCTCTCCCTCTCTCTCTCTCTCCCTCTCTCTCTCTCTCTCTCTCTCTCTCTCTCTCTCTCTCTCTCTCTCTCTCTCTCTCTCTCTCTCTCTCTCTCTCTCTCTCTCTCTCTCTCTCTCTCTCCCTCTCTATTCTCTATTTGTGTTTGTTTGTGGGAGAACAAAAGTGAGAAAGGGGGAGAGAGAAGAAATAGAGTGATGTGAGGAAACAGGTTAGAAAGAATAAAAGAGAGGTTGTGGAACTAGTGAGAGCAAACTGAAACAGGCAGCAGTTCCTCTGACTGTGCAGTAGTCAACAGAGAGCCTGAGAGAGAGTTTTTTTGCATGTTCTACTCTAGGTTAAACGGCACCACACCCTCTCAGTAACCCACTGTTTACACTCTGACACACACACACACACACACACACACACACACACACACACACACACACACACACACACACACACACACACACACACACACACACACACACACACACACACACACACACACACACACACACACACACACACACACACACACACACACACACACACACACACACTATAGCACCCAATACCCCAAGTTACACCATCTCCTCGAGACAAACACTTATGACTCAACACTGTTCACAGTGTGTTACAGTGTTATTCAATAGAGAACTGAACTACAGAGTTTGATTGATGGGACTATTATTGTGTGTAATCCTATGCTAGCTAGCATGCACGGCTGTCTGAAAATGAATCATCGGTAGAGGAGGCAACATGCTATTTGCTAACTCTCTGTCTTACCTGTGTATCTTTTAGTTGTTGTTATGCTGCACAGAGCTGAACAAGCCTGTAATTGAATGAAGTATACATTAGTAGAGCCGTTTAACATAAGCAGATATTCATGTTTTTGAATTTAATTTATATTTATATTTTTCTCCCTCTCTGTTTTCCAGGGGTGTTGGTGGGACAACAAGGTAGAGTCTCATCCTATTGGCTTCTGAGCTCTGTCTGCAAAAATTTACAGCCAGCCAATCAGTGAATTGCTCCATATTGTTGCCGTGGCTCTGAAATCTGCCTGATGCTGTGAAGAAGACATCTTACTCCAGAGCCCATCTTCCAGTCACCCTCCAGTCATCCTCCATTCATCCTCCAGTCCCCACTCTGTCACCTTTACATGACTAGGACTGTCACTGTGTTCCATTAAGCCAACTGCCTGTCACAGTCTATTATCCCCGCCTCATCTTTAATTCACACCTCTTAATTGTCTGTTCCCTATCTGATTCCTGATTGGACATCAGCCATAAACCTGCTCCCTGACAGGCTCCCTGGATCAGCTGTGACCTCAGACCCCTGCCACAGCCGTCTGCTGTAGGTAAGAATGGAGCAGGTGTACGCATCAGGGATGGCCGCCAAGCTGCGGAGCCAGTGGGACCGGGACGAGGGTCTGGGTCAGAACCACAACGCCGTGAAGTTCCAGGGCCAGGACTTTGAGTCGCTGAGGGCCCAGTGTCTCCAGAGCCGCAGCCTGTTTGAGGACAGCCTGTTCCCCTGCGCCGCCTCCTCTCTGGGGTTCAACGAGCTGGGACCCCGCTCATCCAAGACCCAGGGAGTACGCTGGAAGAGACCCCCGGTGAGATGATACAGAGGATGGAGTTTAGGCTGATCCTTCTCCTTCCCTACTGACCCTATTAGTCCAGGGGTGTCAATCCATGCAGGGGTGTCAATCCATACAGGGGTGTCAATCCATACAGGGGTGTCAATACATACAGGGGTGTCAATCCATGCAGGGGTGTCATACCATACAGGGGTGTCAATCCATACAGGGGTGTCAATCCATACAGGGGTGTCAATCCATACAGGGGTGTCATACCATACAGGGATGTCAATCCATACAGGGGTGTCATACCATACAGGGGTGTCAATCCATACAGGGGTGCCAATCATTACATGGGTGTCAATCCATTCAGGGGTGTCATACCATACAGGGATGTCAATCCATACAGGGGTGTCATACCATACAGGGGTGTCAATCCATACAGGGGTGTCAATCCATACAGGGGTGCAAATCATTACATGGGTGTCAATCCATTCAGGGGTGTCATACCACACAGGGGAGTCATACCATACAGGGGAGTCATACCATACAGGGGTGTCAATCCATACATGGGTGTCATACCATACAGGGGTGTCAATCCATACAGGGGTGTCAATCCATACAGGGGTGTCAATCAATGCAGGGGTGTCATACCATACAGGGGAGTCATACCATTCAGGGGTGTCATACCATCCAGGGGTGTCATTATCATACAGGGGTGTCAATCCATTCAGGGGTGTCAATCCATTCAGGGGTGTCAATCCATTCCACGGAGGGTCGAGTATCTGCAGGTTTTTGTTATTGCATTTATTTGTGTCCAATTATGACATAAGCAACCAATTGAGGGGAGTTCCTAAATTATCAGTGATCTTAATTGATCAATCAGTTACAAGGGAGGAGTGAAACCCCTGGGCTCTAGTTACCAGCTAGATGTAGGAAAACTCCTTGTCCTACCTGTCCTTACTGAACATAGACCATCTCTTACTGAACCTAGACCATACTCTTACTGAACATAGACCATACTCTTACTGAACATAGACCATACTCTTACTGAACATAGACCATCTCTTACTGAACATAGACCATACTCTTACTGAACCTAGGCCATACTCTTACTGAACCTAGACCATACTCTTACTGAACCTAGACCATACCCTTACTGAACATAGACCATACTCTTACTGAACCTAGACCATACTCTTACTGAACCTAGACCATACTCTTACTGAACATAGACCATCTCTTACTGAACCTAGACCATACTCTTACTGAACATAGACCATCTCTTACTGAACCTAGACCATACTCTTACTGAACCTAGACCATACCCTTACTGAACATAGACCATCTCTTACTGAACCTAGACCATACTCTTACTGAACCTAGACCATACTCTTACTGAACCTAGACCATACTCTTACTGAACATAGACCATCTCTTACTGAACCTAGACCATACTCTTACTGAACCTAGACCATACCCTTACTGAACATAGACCATCTCTTACTGAACCTAGACCATACTCTTACTGAACCTAGACCATACTCTTACTGAACCTAGACCATACTCTTACTGAACCTAGACCATACTCTTACTGAACCTAGACCATACTCTTACTGAACCTAGACCATACTCTTACTGAACATAGACCATCTCTTACTGAACCTAGACCATACTCTTACTGAACCTAGACCATACCCTTACTGAACATAGACCATCTCTTACTGAACCTAGACCATACTCTTACTGAACCTAGACCATACTCTTACTGAACCTAGACCATACTCTTACTGAACCTAGACCATACTCTTACTGAACCTAGACCATACTCTTACTGAACCTAGACCATACTCTTACTGAACCTAGACCATACTCTTACTGAACCTAGACCACATTTTTACTGAACCTAGACCATATTCTTATTGAACCTAGACCATATTCTTATTGAACCTAGACCATACTCTTACTGAACCCTTAGACCATATTCTTACTGAATCCAGACCATACTCTTACTGAACCTAGACCATACTCTTACTGAACATAGAACATATTCTAACTGAACCTAGACCATATACTTACTGAGCCTAGACCATATTCTTATTGAACCTAGACCATATTCTTACTGAACCCCTAGACCATATTCTTACTGAACCTAGACATTTTCTTATGGAACCTAGACCATATTTTTTTACTGAACCTAGACCATATTCTTACTGAACCTAGACATATTCTTACTGAACCTAGACTATATTTTTTTACTGAACCTAGACCATATTCTTATTTAACCTAGACCAAATTCTTACTGAACCTAGACCATATTCTTATTGAACCTAGACCATTTTCTTACTGAACCTAGACCATATTCTTATTGAACCTAGACCATATTCTTATTTAACCTAGACCAAATTCTTACTGAACCTAGACCATATTCTTATTTAACCTAGACCAAATTCTTACTGAACCTAGACCATATTCTTATTGAACCTAGACCATATTCTTACTGAACCTAGACCATATTCTTATTGAACCTAGACCAAATTCTTACTGAACCTAGACCATATTCTTATTTAACCTAGACCAAATTCTTACTGAACCTAGACCATATTCTTACTGAACCTAGACCATATTCTTATTGAACCTAGACCATATTCTTATTGAACCTAGACCAAATTCTTACTGAACCTAGACCATATTCTTATTTAACCTAGACCAAATTCTTACTGAACCTAGACCATATTCTTACTGAACCTAGACCATATTCTTATTGAACCTAGACCATATTCTTATTGAACCTAGACCATATTCTTATTTAACCTAGACCAAATTCTTACTGAACCTAGACCATATTCTTATTGAACCTAGACCATATTCTTACTGAACCTAGACCATATTCTTACTGAACCTAGACCATATTCTTATTGAACCTAGACCATATTCTTACTGAACCTAGACCATGTTTTTTTACTGAACCTAGACCATATTCTTATTGAACCTAGACCATATTCTTACTGAACCTAGACCATATTCTTACTGAACCTAGACCATATTCTTATTTAACCTAGACCATATTCTTATTGAACCTAGACCATATTCTTACTGAACCTAGACCATATTCTTACTGAACCTAGACCATATTCTTATTTAACCTAGACCATATTCTTATTGAACCTAGACCATACTCTCACTGAACCTAGACCATACTCTTACTGAACCTAGCCCATACTCTTACTGAACATAGACCATACTCTTACTGAACCTAGACCATATTCTTACTGAACCTAGACCATACTCTTACTGAACCTAGACCATACTCTTACTGAACCTAGACCATACTCTAGACCATACTCTTACTGAACCTAGACCATATTTTTACTGAACCTAGACCATATTCTTACTGAACCTAGACCACATTTTTACTGAACCTAGACCATATTATTATTGAACCTAGACCATATTCTTATTGAACCTAGACCATACTCTTACTGAACCCTTAGACCATATTCTTACTGAATCCAGACCATACTCTTACTGAACCTAGACCATACTCTTACTGAACATAGAACATATTCTAACTGAACCTAGACCATATTTTTACTGAGCCTAGACCATATTCTTATTGAACCTAGACCATATTCTTACTGAACCCCTAGACCATATTCTTACTGAACCTAGACATTTTCTTACTGAACCTAGACCATATTTCTTCACTGAACCTAGACCATATTCTTACTGAA